>NW_026099573.1:3268847-3270967 GCF_025091365.1 Daktulosphaira vitifoliae | reverse complement strand
AAATAAAGAAAAAATTAAATAAATAAAATTAAATATTATTAAAATTATTAATATTGTTAATAGAAATTTAAAAGTACAACTAAAAGAATTATTAAATTAAAATTTTTAACACTCATATTATCTAAACCGTCAATCAGCAATTTTGTGAGATTTATGTCATCTCCTAATAGTTTTATTTTATCTTTAATATTGATTATACTTGTTTGTGTTTGTAAAAAGTCTCTTGATATAGTCACACAGATATTTTCAAGTATTTCAAGTTGGCTATTTTGTCTGCTCTTCGAAGAAGTGCCAAACACATTCATGGTGTGTGCTTATTATATAATATCACATACTATCGTTTCTAATATCGTTTATGGACACCCACGAGTTATGTGAACTGTCATAACCCAACCATTTCACCAATACTTTCGATTATTTCCTTTTAATAATTTTTTCAATGAGAAAATCGTTTGGGTAATTTGTTTCGTGCAATTCATATTCATAAAAACAACCTTTTATAGAAACGCATGTGTAATCTTTTAACATGTAAGTAATATAAAACTTTAGAAACTGTAAATATTTCAGTACCCCAATTGGCCATATATCCTTTAATAAATAGAGATTTATGAATAGATATTCTCATTTTTTGCACAATTTTGAATTTGGGTTTTGATTTGAATATTTTTGTATGATTCAACTTTACCGCTAAATTCCCGATACATGTTTGTTTTTAAAGTTCTGTTAAAACGTTCCATAATGGAAGCTTTGATCGTGCTAAAAGTTGAATAATGATTGATATTATATTTTTTTACAAGCGCCTGGAAATGCGAATTGTAAAACTCTCGACACCGGTCTGTATGGATTAGGCGGGGTTGGCGAAGGGTAAATAGTTAAGCTATAGCTAAGAAACGTTTTTTCCGGATTTTGTTTTCAGAGGTATTGCCCACGCGTATTTGGTGAAACAATCTATCACGCAGAGTATGTATTTATAATCCATATTTAATTTCGCGAATGGAATAACTTCTATGAGATCGGCCTCCCAAAGGTCATTTTTACCAATAACGTTAACTCTTCTTCTGATAAAATTTTTTCTTGCCGGTTGGGTTTTCATAGCTCAAACGAGCTATGATCATTTTTAAAATAGTCTTTATTCAAATCACGTAAAAAAGGTACATAGGTGGTGGTGGGAAGGGACAGAAGGGGAAGCGAGCGGTGCGCGCACGATTCGTCAGTCTGACGTACGCTAGCGTTCCAGGGTTAATACTTCTCAATCTTCGGTTTGCTAGAATAAAAATATACATTAATAATAGATTATAACATTCACAATGAACAAACAAAATGAATACCTCAGTCGGCAATGACCATGAGCGCGAGTATTTATTCGATTCGGTAAAATTACACGTTTATCGTCCAAACGGTTCAATGTCATTTTTATTGATTTCATTGAAAAACATCATGTTTATACGACCTTATGGAAACATTTTCCCTATAAGGCGTGTACGTATCATATTTAATTAACGACAATTCAGGGTTATCTGCCCTTTCATGAATGTTTTTGATCACTTCAGCACCACACACGATAGCCGCCTCTTTAGCTTCAGCGATTTCGCTTACACCATATACATTTTCATCATCCTCGGCAAACAGACAATGTTTCAAATTTTCCACAATCAAATGATTTTTTGTAACATGTCTTCTAAATCCCTTGGCTTTGATTTTTTCGGTCCCATCGACATTAAAAGCGTACGCTTTTGTTCTTAGACTGACAAACTCCAGTATGGCCTTCGCACCACACTCGTCTGACCAGAGACCCGGAATTTTTTTGCGAGAGGCCGAAAAGCAAAAATGATTTTTTGGTAATGATGACGTGTCGAATCGCTCCATTAACTTAGGCTTCTCTTTGATCTCTGCATAAAAATGTTCATGAAAGAAGTATATATAAAGTATTTATCATTAAAGAATAAAGTTGATTCATGCATTTTTTAAAAAGTTATAGCAACATAATGTTAAAAAATGTAAAATATAATATCAAGAATTTTTTCACAAAAATAGCATATTTTTGCATACGGTAGTCATTTTCACCATGAAGACAAGTCCAGAGGTCAAATTTTTTTTTTTCAAATTAAAGTATATTACAT
>NW_026099573.1:3264444-3266216 GCF_025091365.1 Daktulosphaira vitifoliae | reverse complement strand
AAAATTTATACTAACTTAAAAAGAATTAAGAAAAAATGCAAAAAATTCATTGTTATACTTGGGTTGGCACCTCGTACCCCAAGCGTGTAAAACACAAGTTTTACCAACTCGGCAATCGTACTTTGCTACCGACAATTGAAAAAGTTGGGTATTTAAGCTAGTTCAAATTTCAAAGATATTTTTCTCGACTTAAAAGAAGCAAACAAATTTAAATAAGTTTAACTTTCTATGCTATATTAATTTTAATTTATATAATATTTATGAAAATCTGTACTCCCCTAGTCAGGTATTTTAAAATAAAATAAAATACAAAACCCAGAATTTTAACACAAAAATAGCAAATTTTTGAATACGGTAGTCATTTTTACCATGAAGACAAATCCAGAGGTCAAATTTTTTTTTTTCAAATTAAAGTATATTACATAAGCTTTAATTTAAGATATATATAAAAGTGTCAGTATTTCCGGAATACTTTCAAAAATTAAATTGAAAATATCTTAGTAACAATACGCATGTTTAAAGTTTTGACCCCCCTTGTTAAAGGGGTATGATCCGATTTACAAAAAAAGCGTGCCAGATGAAAGGGGTATATCAATATTTATTATAAAAAAATAATAATATAGATCCATACATTTTTCCAAAAGTTATATAAAATATAAATTAAATAATATAACATATAAAATCGAGATTTTTTTCACGGAAATCGTACGTTTTTCTTTAACTTTGATGTCCGTTTTCACCACGAAGACAAGTCCAGAGGTCAAATTTTTTTTTTTCAAATTAAAGTATATTACATAAGCTTTAATTTAAGATATATATAAAAGTGTCAGTCTTTCCGGAACATTTTCAAAAGTTAAGTTGAAAAAGTTCTACTTTCTATACGCATTTTAAAAGGTTTGCACCCCCCCTGTATAAAGGGAAATGGTCCGATTTTAAAAAAAAGTATGTCGAATGAAAGAAGTATATATAAAGTATTTATCATTAAAGAATAAAGTTGATTCATGCATTTTTTAAAAAGTTATAGCAACATAATGTTAAAAAATGTAAAATATAATATCAAGAATTTTAACACAAAATTAGCAAATTTTTGAGGGTAATGTCTTCGACTAGATACGATTTGTGATATTTTGACATATTGTTCATCAAAATCGGTCCAGCGAGAGCTGAGATTGAGCGTTCACAGACACAAAAAAAAAAANAGAGCTGAGATTGAGCGTTCAAAAACACAAAAAAAAAAAATAAAAAAAACCCAGCACAGTGGAGTCGCGGCATAGTGGGGACGTTGCATAGTTGGGTCCAGTATAGATTTAATCTGACAGTGATTAAAATCACTATCATAAGAAACGCTTCGATGCAAATCAGTAGATAGTGTTTAATTCTAAGAAATTGGTGGATAATTACAAAAGCTGCATGATCTGCTAGTTCCTTATTAATACCCTGATTAAGATAAAGAATGTCGAATGAAAAAGGGATTATTAAAAAATATTATTTCTCATAAAAAAATTGTGTTGATTCATACATTTTTCAATGAGTTGTAGCATTATAAAGTTAAAAATGTAACCAACCCAACCCAACATCAACTCCTATTTCCATAATTATATCCAGATTAGTAATTCGTTTAATTATCTATTATATAATTTTTATAATTAATTATTTTCAAATTATTATCGATTTTTAATATATTAAAAGTCATCATTTTGAACCAACTTCTTTTTGTCCTTTAAAGTGAAAGTTTAAAAAAAAAAAATATGAATTTATTACCATAACTTTTA
>NW_026099573.1:3256554-3264344 GCF_025091365.1 Daktulosphaira vitifoliae | reverse complement strand
CATAGATCACTGGTTGCTGCGCAGGCGACCCCTCCCACCTCCAGTGATTCTATTTACATACACCACACTACGCAGCCTGATAGGTATTGGTGCAATTAGCCGGTTCGGGTACGCACTATAATATTTAGTGCCCCTGGCCCCAACAATTCTCTTTTTGAATTTTCCTGATTTTAATAATAACATTTTTAATATATTTTTGTTACACTGATTCTGATGTAGTATTTTGTCTGCAAAACACTTATCGTGCCCTGCGTAGCCTGGCACTCCTACCGGAATCAGTGGCCTACTTATGATGACGGCCCGAAGAGGCTTACACACCGAAGGCGAGTAAGGCTCGTAGGGCTCTGGGTCTGAAGCGGAGCCCCAGCTAGACGGAGCCTACTATTTTTTAATAATATTTAATAATATTTTGACGTATTGTTAAAGAAATCGGTCCAGTGAGAGCTGAGAAAAAGTGGCAACAGTTAAAAAAAAAAACACATCATGGTAAAATTAATACCTTCTCAACTTGCATCGAAGCTAAAACATTAAAAGATGTTATTAATTTATTAAGTTATTACCTGGATTACTGTACATTGATGGAATTGTAAAGAGAGTTACTTACACATTCTAAAAGTTGTGGATAGATGATTATTACTTCACAGAAAGTTTAGATTATGCCCCCTTTACCATTACTATATATATCTGGTCTCATGACTGAAAATCATTTTTTATAAGTAACATTTTACTTAAATTTACGAAAATTGTTAGTAATTTTTAAATATTCTCTCACTCTTATAGTTAACTTATATTGGTTTAGGTTTTAGAACTTAAACTGAACCTTATGATATGATTTAAGGGGGTAAATAATGCGTGTCAATTTACCCCATTTGGTTCTTTTGCTTAATTCAACTTTTTATGAATATTCTTTTTTATTTTTAATAAGTTATTTTTATAGTAATAAAAAATAAATGTCTTAAAATTTAATTTTAGATATTATAATCTAAAATAGAAAGTAAAATTTAAATACCTATACTAATTAGTTTTCCAAGAAATGTCTAAAATTCCATTTTTTAATAAAATTACACTTTCTATGATTAAAAAAGTTTCTATAAAGAGTTTTTAATTTTAATTATTTCATTCTGTGTAAAAAAGATAGACGAAGTGTTACTAAAGTAATAACTGATATAAAAGTAATATATGTTTAAAATATATTTGAAATACATATCAAAATAAATTAATGTTTTAAACCTAAATTAATATAATCAATCATAAGAATAATTTTGAATTAGTCTTTCTTCTGTTTCTACATAATCTGTTGATGTATTGAGTACTAAGCGTTTCTGTCGCAATAATTTTGCTTCTTTAATTACAAATAATTCATCTTCGTAAGTTGGGTCTTTTACTTCAATAGTATTACAGTTTAAACACTCATCTTGATATTCATCTGGGATAAAAGGACTAAAATATACGATATCACTCTGTACACCCCAACCACGATATGTGTAATCTAAAATACTTTGTAAAAAAATAAAATAATTTATAATACATTGTTTATATCATTATATGGTTTATTTAAAGTGTTAATTCATGTATATAATTCAAGAGCTAATCTCTACACATTATGTCTTTGATTAACTTCCTCCTATCAGCACTATATCAATATTAATGCTTTCATTACTATCATACCTTCATACATATCTTTTATTACTTTAATATACGTTTTTGAGACTCATTTTCTTATAAATGCTTAAATTAAAACTTCTCTAGAAATTCTGATATATACTTTCTCCAAATGTATGTGCACCATACAAAGATTTTTTTCTTTACCCTATACTTTTCTATAAGATGTCTCACACAAAATATCGGCTCTATCATTGGCTTAGAAATGAAAATAAACATAGAAATGATTTTTAGTTGCTTATGTCTCACATTTTAATCTTTTATTTATTACCTTTTTCCAGATTTTCATACTATGACTCATAAGCTTTATGCCTCTATAATTTTCACACTCCTGTATGTCCCCTTTACTTTTATATAGCAGCATCACAATACAATTCCTCCATTGGAATAATCCTTCTATTTGGACTTAATTTAAAATATCATTCAACCATTTTATAATAACGTCTTCTAATATTTTCCAAATTTTACTGGCACTTCATCACATCTACTATTTTATTTTTCGTCAAATTCAACAACAATCAATATATTTAAAATAAAATATGTTTATTACATTTTTTAAAGAGCGTAGAGTATCAATGATTTTAATAAAATCATTTTTCAAAAAATTTTTATCCTACAATGGAAGCAACTAACTTATCTCGGGTAATTGCCACTGCACCCGGCCATATGTTCGACTTGACAACAACAAAAGAAGCACTATGATCAAATTTATTTGTTAACTCTATGTTCCAAGGTGGCAAATTCCCTACATAATCATCATCTGTAAGGTTGAAAAAAACATCCGGCCCAACTCCAACGAAGGTATTTATATCTGGTGTTAATAATCTCTTATCGACACTAGTATCTTGGCTATCAAAATTATGTCTCTCATAACTATCTATTAAAGCTTCTTCGTCTTCAAATAACTATTAAAATTATTTACTATAACAAAAACTTAATAAGTGATACATTTATACTTGATTTTTTTTTATCGATGACTGAATTTTCAACCAAACTTCAGTAACCCCATCATTGTTTATCATGGGAATATGATGTACCCAGTTTACTAAATTAAAAAGATCATAGATAGGTAAACTTTTATAATCGTTATTGGCTGAATATCCGTAAAACGCTGTAAAATTTTTTAAAAATTAAACTAATTAACGACATATTTATTTTATTAGTGTCTAAAGGGTCTGAAAGAATTGATGACAAAAGGAAGAAATGTGTTTTTTTTCAATACTTGGTTTCACTATCCAATTAATTGGAGCTAACATTTATAGAATAACCCATGGAATTGCGCTTTTTCAGGTACTACAACAAAAAGTGATAAAAATGTTCTTTACTAGTTAGTTAATTGGGTTGAGTCATAATGTTATAATTTATCCTGTCCTAGCAAATTATAATGCCAGCCCATTTTTTTGGGCAATCACATTCAACATTTACATGTTCAGTGAATTATTTTTTTTCATTCGGTTATGTAAAAATTATCTTTGAACTATGTATAAAATTAATTTTACAGTTGGCAGTATTAATTTTATTAATTTACATTTAATTTTAGTTTTAACTGTCATAAATTAAAAAAACACAGTACACTTGGGACGTGGCATAGTTGAGACAAGTATAGATGATATCTAACAGTAATTAAAATCACTATCATAAGAAACGCTTTGATACAAATTTGTAGATAGTGTTTAATTTTAAGAAATTGGTGGATAATTGCAAAACCAAAGTGAACTCTTATTTTCTTAAATACACCACGATTAGTATTTCTTTGATTTATAAGTATAATATATGAATAAACAGTAATTATAGTTAGTATAAAATTGATAATTTGTGATCTTTTGACGAATCGTTGAAAGAAATCAGTCCGGCTAGAGCTGAGATAAAGTGGCGACAAATATAAAATGATAAAAGTAAACAAATTTTAAATAATGAAACTTTATATTACAAAATATATTGAAAATTAATTCAATAAAAGACCAAAAACTCCGCATTTGGTCCCTAAACTTCCTCCCTGCGGACGTGTATATAACTCGTTTACATATGTAATGAAGAGTTGCGAAAATATGATAAATTCAATAACTATTGAGCAATAAAATATTTTCCCTGGCTATTAACATTACATATTTTTGAATATAAAGGAATTTTAATAATAATAACATAATTAATAGTATTTATAATAGTTAAAAGAATTGACTATAAGGTAAAACGGGGTAAGATGAAGAACAAGGAAAGCTGACGAATTCAATATTTCTCAAAAACTATCACAGATAACACCATATAACATTTAACACAAAAACCTCATATAGTGCCCATGATAACTCATGAAGACATTACCCTCAAAAATTGAAAAATTTTCCCTCGTTTCCCGTAAATAGGGGAAACCTACAAAAAAAATTACAAATTCAAAAATTTCTAATTTTCGAAATGTTTTCAATTTTTTTTTTCTTAAAACTGTCATAACTTAATCAAAAATTACCAAATCAATATAATTTTTTTTTATAAATGCTTGATGTCTTTACCTATCATTTGGTATATTTTTTTTATAAATCTGACTCTTTACTTGCCTACTGGACGGAATTAAAAATGACAAAAAAAATTTACTTTTTCAACTTAATTTTTGAATGTTCCGGAAAGTTTGACACTTTTATATATATATTAAATTATAGCTAATGTAATGTACTTTATTATGGAAAAAAAAATTTCTGGAATTTATTTTGTCTTCACGGTGAAAATAGCTACCAAATGCTATGTTTGTGTGAAAATNACGGTGAAAATAGCTACCAAATGCTATGTTTGTGTGAAAATTCGGCGCGTAAGCCTCTTCGGGCCGTCATCATAAGTAGGCCACTGTTTCCGGTAGGAGCTATGAGATAAAAAATTTTATATAACGATCGGTATTAAATCAAAAGAATCGATTAATGCCGTGGTGCGTTAAATTTCTCCGTTAAAAATATNATGCCGTGGTGCGTTTAATTTCTCCGTTAAAAATATTACAATTTCAGTTGATCTTTTAACTCGTATTTGTGGTTTAATAGCAACATTTTATCTTTGTTATTAACCGCCACCATTAAAAAGGAAGAATTTTACTACTTAAGGATGCTTCAACAGCATATCTAAAATGAGTTCATCATAAGGCTAACGTGATTTCGATAAAATCACAAATAATAAGTGTCATGTTTTTTTTAAATATGAGCATTTAATCACCTTATTAGATTTGGAATGTGTAATTATTGTAGCAGTCAAACGTCAAAACACCAACACCGATCAGGCTGCGTAGTGTGGTGTATGTAAATAGAATCACTGGAGGTGGGAGGGGTCGCCTGCGCAGCAACCAGTGATCTATGTAGTGACAGATGTGTTAGTGTGTAATTGTTTTGTGTGTACTTAATTAATTAAATAAATAAATATCTTAAAAAAAAACTTTATAATAATTAATAATAATATTTTCAATGATTAATGAATGTTAATTTCAATAAGAATAAACAATAATAATAAATGATAACTTCAATAATACTAAACAATAATTAATAAATGATGATTTTAATACTCGCACAATTGCAGAGATCCTAACTTAATTCTAAAATAATTTTACATGTAACACAAAAATATCTGACAACAATAATATTTACAAAAGGTGGTAACAATTTCAAAGTTTATATCACAGCAAAATGGTTGTATCAGAGTTGACTAAAATAGGACAGAAAGACTTTTGATTTGACAACAAAAGGGAAAAACTATTAGAGTTTTCAATTGTAGATATAATTACAAAATAAAACTATTAGAGTCTTATAATTTGTATAAATCAAAAAGACAAAATAAAACTATTAGAGTTTTTTCTATACATGCCCAAAAATGTTCTATGAACAATTCATTTTATTAAAAAAAAAGAACAAAAACTATTTAAGTTTAACTTAGTATGAACAAACTATTTGAGTTTTATGAGTGAAAAACAAAAAAATGTAACTTTTTCTACGATACGATAGTAATAATATTGTGTGGTTATGTGTTGTGTTTGGTGTGTAGTGTGTGAACAGCTGATCGGCCGGTAGTAGCGATATCCACTACTACTTGCGTAGTAGAGAGTAGGTGTGGTGATAATAGTTAGACCGGTCCGAGTACACTGGGCGCGCGTGCGTACAACACACTATTATGTTGCAGCTGCAACAAGAATATAGTAAAATGTATTGGGTATAAGGTTGACGTTTGTTAATGAGGTATTCCCTTTAGGCTTATTCAAAAATTATTTTAAGAGGGTATTTAATATTTTTTACTTTGTTAAACATGTTATAGTAATTGTTTTTGCTAAAAATTAAAGTAATGATGAAAAAAAGAACAGTAGGTCCATATTTATTAGAAATTGCCTAAAAAAATATTGACAGCGCTGGTTCAAGGGGGGCCCATATATCCCTTAAATAGACCCCTGGTATACACAAAAATTATTAATATTCTAATTATAATAATTGTGTTTATATTATAGAATAATTAAATAATAATTCATCAGGTTATTATAAGTGAAATTATGTAAAAAATTTAATTTTGACAAAAATATTGGTAACTGCGATTTAACGTTGGACAGCATAGTTGTCATATGAATCATAATTTAAACGATAAACTCATAGACTCATACATCATATATGAGAAAAAAAAGATTATCAAGAATGTACTGTTCTGATAATGAAAGTGTAATAATCAAAAGAAAGATAAAAAAAATTGTAAGGGGGATTATACATAAAAAGTAATATTATGATCTAACGGTTATTACTCAATAAATGTAGTTAGTGTATTAAAACTACTCTCACCTGATATTCACTGATGGTGATATAATCTTGATCGTAGATTTATGGTTATTAAGGATATTGTTAATTACTATATTAGGTATGTTGATAAAAGAGAATCGTATTTGGTTAATAAAAGCNATTAGGTATGTTGATAAAAGAGAATCGTATTTGGTTAATAAAAGCGTATTTATTACTATTGAAAATGTTAATTATTTTAACAAATGTGTTATTTAAATTTAATGAAGAAAGTTAATATTATAGACTCACAGTATAAATAATATGCCAAAGTAGGTAAGAAATAATCTTAGAGATTTAATTCGATAAAAGTGATTATTAAGTAAGAAAAAATGAGCGAGTGACTGACTGGAAAAACAGTGTCTTCAGCCTTTATATAATGTACCACAAAAGTCATAAACAGGGATTGGGCGTCTTGAATGTGTCATACTTTTTATAGGCACATTCAGTCATCATTCTATATTTCTTAAAACGCAAAAGAATTATTATATTTTAATTTCCTTTTTTTTAGTACTTTAGTGGTGCCTCGAAGACGGCATGAAAGACAATGATTTACGTCTATTTTATAGTTGCCAAAAGTCAATACCATATGTGTAATCGTGTTAGCATATTCTATAGCTATTTGTTAGCTATATTCATATAAGGTTCATAATAAACGTATGAGCAGAAATGAATCACTGCGCATATTAAAACCATGCGCGTGAAAAAAAAAAAGCTCGTAAAACGGTGAAAAATGAACGGATTGAATTGATTTTTTTATCATATCTCAGGAATGTCATTGGGCGGGTCCGATGAAAATTTTCCGACCTTCGCCAATAATTTTCCTGGATTCTGGTGACCGAGTGCTTTCATTGAAAAAAAAAATTTTGAAAATCCGAGCACGATAAGTAATTTTTCCAGAAAAGCGTTTTTTTCTTGTTCTATTATATAATAAGATAACTTATTGAAAAGTGTATGGATCAACACAATTTTTTTATGAGAAATAATTTTTATATCCCTTTTTCTTTCGACATACTTTTTCTTAATCATGGTATTAATAAGGAAATAGCAAATCATGTAGCTTTTGGAATAATACACCAATTTTTTTAAATTAAACACTATCTAAACATTTGCATCGAAGCGTTTTTTTTTATAGTGATTTTAATCACTGTCAGATATCACTATACTTGATTCAACTATGCCACGTCACCACTGTGCTTTTATTTTAATAGTACTCCAAATTCTGTTAATTTTTTTATAATGATAACAATAATATTAATATTATTATTATTTTTTTTTAGCTTCGATGCGAAGCTGAGAAGGTATTAATTTTACCATGATGTGTTTATTTTTTTTTTTATTTTTTTTTTT
>NW_026099573.1:3253174-3255695 GCF_025091365.1 Daktulosphaira vitifoliae | reverse complement strand
AAATTGATATTCAATAATTTAATATTGTAATTTAAACGGAGAAATTATAAAAATAATAAAGAAGTTGTATTTTGCTTTATTTTTACGTGTATAAAAATTTAAAGGGCTTGATACAATAATTATCAATAAAAACTGTTTGTTACTATAAATGAATGCACTGGACTTCAAAGAACATTCATCAGAAGCAAAAATATACTTTTCTAAATCAAAGTTTCGCGTTGTTTTCAAATCTGCAATTAGACTTTATCTATCAGTTCTAATTTTTTATATTATTACTAATTACATATAAAAAATAATTAAAAGAAAAAAAAATTGTTTTCCAATTATAACTGATTTGATTTTTAATATGTTAAAAATAATCAGTCCAAATTTTCATTTTTAACCTATCTTTTTGGATCTTTAAAATTGATGAAAAATTTTTGATAAAGATTTATGAAAGTTTATAGCAAAAAATATAGTTTAAAAAAACTAAAAAAACACGCTTTTAAAGCACATCGAACTAAAAAGTTAAGAATAATTTTTAAAATAAGTTTAAAATAATTATGAACAAAAAATACTAGTATTATTGTGATAAAAGCGTCGGGCGCTCAATATACGAAAAATATGGCACAAAGCACCCACGCTTTTATCACAATAATACTAGTATTTTTTGTTCATAATTATTTTAAACTTATTTTAAAAATTATTCTTAACTTTTTAGTTCGATGTGCTTTAAAATCGTGTTTTTTTAAACTATATTTATTTTTCTCTTTTTAGTTTTATGTTATGATAGTAGTTACTATCAATATCATGGTTGTAACGGGTAACGGGAAATCAGGGTTCGATTCCGGGGAGGGAGTCTGAGAAACGGCTACCACATCCAAAGAAAGCAGCAGGGGCGTAAATTACTCACTCCCGGAACGTGGAGATAGTGACGAAAAATGACGATACGGAAATCATCCCTCGTAATCGGAATGAATACTTTATATCTCTTAATTAAAATAAAGCGTGTAAATAAATAAATTTTAATAGTAATTAGAATATATATACAGGATGTTCAGTAAATAAGGAAACGAATTTCTATTGTACTCATCGTTTGTAACAATTTAACTGTTTCCTAACTTACTGAACACTCTATATATATATACAAGTAAAGCGACTTAAATACGTAAACGTATCATGCACTAGCTATAACCGTATTTTGGGCGGGTCGGACTAACGTTATACCTGAGGTATAAACGGTGGTAGGAATATATAAATATATATACGTAAGGCGAATTAGACGCGGGCGGTATTGGTCAGTTAAAATAAAAATTTGTTTATATATATATATAATATTGATGACAAGCACGCGTGTACGGGTACGATAACTAAAAATAAATTTTTGTAGGAATAGTGTGCCGGCTAGTGGTGAACGTGGCGTGGGGAGGGGTGAATGCGTTATGACAGTCTAGTCTAGACGACGGGATACGCGATAACGCGTTGCGTTTGAAGAGTTACATACATACATACATACATACAGGTGAAACTAATATAAGCGTGTTAAAAAATTGAATATATTAACACGCTTATATTAGTTTCACCTGTATATATGTATGTATGTATGTAACTCTTCAAACGCCACGCGTTATCGCGTATCCCGTCGTCTATGGCCTTGAGATTAGACATTCACCCCTCCCTACGCCACGCTTACAATACGACGGCACACTATTCCTATAAAAATTTATTTTTAGTTATCGTACCCGTACACAAGTGCTTGTCATCAATATTATATATATATAAACAAATTTTTATTTTGACTGACCAATAACGCCCGCGACTAATGCGCCTTACGTCTATATATATATATATTCCTACCGCCGTTTATACCTCGGGTATAACGTTAGTCCGACCCGCCCGGGCATAAAACAGCTATACCTAGCGCATGATACTTTTACGTAGTGAAGTCGCATTGTTTGTATATATATAAATATATATATATATATTCTAATTACTATTAAAATTAATATATTAACACGATTTATTCTAATTAAGAGATATAAAGTATTCATTCCGATTACGAGGGATGATTTCCGTATCGTCATTTTTCGTCACTACCTCCACGTTCCGGGAGTGAGTAATTTACGCGCCTGCTGCTTTCCTTGGATGTGGTAGCCGTTTCTCAGACTCCCTCCCCAGAATCGAACCCTGATTTCCCGTTACCCGTAACAACCATGATATTGATAGTAACTACTATCATAACATGAAACTAAAAAGTAAAAAATAAATATAGTTTAAAAAACTAAAAAAACACGCTTTTAAAGTACATCGAACTAAAAAGTTAAAAATAATTTTTAAAATAATTATGAACAAAAAATACTAGTATTATTGTGATAAAAGCGTGGGTGCTTTGTGCCATATTTTTCGTATATTGAGCGCCCGACGCTTTTATCACAATAATACTAGTATTTTTTGTTCATAATTATTTTAAAAATTATTTTTAACTTTTTAGTTCGATGTACTTTAAAAGCGTGTTTTTTTAGTTTTTTAAACTATATTTATT
>NW_026099573.1:3236844-3253072 GCF_025091365.1 Daktulosphaira vitifoliae | reverse complement strand
ATTTTTTTCTATTTAATAATATTTATTTCAAACTTGCAAGTTGAGTTAAAAGTTATGGTAATAAATTCATTTTTTTTTTATTAAAACTTTCACTTTAAAGAACAAAAAGAAGTAGGTTCAAAATGATTACTTTTAACATATTAAAAATCAATAATAATTTGAAAATAATTAATTATAAAAATTATATAATATATAATTAAAATAATTACTAATCTGGATATAATTAAGGAAATAGGAGTTGATGTTGGGTTGGGTTGGTTACATTTTTAACTTTATAATGCTATAACTCATTGAAAAGTGTACGAATCAACACAATTTTTTTATGAGAAATAATATTTTTTAATAATCCCTTTTTCATTCGACATACTTTATCTTAATCAGGGTATTAATAAGAAACTAGCAGATAATGTAGCTTTTGTAATTATCCACCAATTTCTTAGAATTAAACACTATCTACTGATTTGCATCGAAGCGTTTCTTATGATAGTGATTTTAATCACTGTCAGATTAAATCTATACTGGACCCAACTATGCAACATCCCCACTATGCCGCGACCCCACTGTGCTGGGTTTTTTTAAATAGCCTTTATTAAAAAAATAATAAGCTCAACAATTATAAACAAAGAAAAAATAATAAGTGAATTAGAAGTATAACAGTAAAAGTGCTATGCTATAATGGTATAACAAATATGACAATAATTGTTAGTATACTCAAAAATAAAGAAAAAATTAAATAAATAAAATTAAATATTATTAAAATTATTAATATTGTTAATAGAAATTTAAAAGTATAACTAAAAGAATTACTAAATTAAAATTTTTATTTGAAATAATGGAGGATGAGAGAAAGTAAATATGTAAGTAAATAGAAGAATATAAAATAAAATAATGAGAGATTAAATGACAAAGCCGGAACTCCTCAAGAAAGATATGATTGAAATAATAATAAAGGAAGAACGGGAATTAAGAGTATTAGCTACGGAAGGGGGATTAATATTGTGGGAGGCTAAGAGGCTGAATAGTTTATTTCTGCTGTTAATTAGCGCAGGACAATCAAAGAGAAGATGAGAAAAATCGCATAGAGCTTCATTATCATGTAGGGGACAGAAGGGAACGGAATTTAAGGAAAGATCAAATGCATGGTTAGGCAGAAGATTATGCTCTAACCTAAGTCTTGAGTACTGAGAAATTATATTTCTGGATAAGTCAAGGTTATAAAACCATGGAGAATGTATAATGGAATAGAGAAATCGAGCGGTACTAACATACCGTTTTCAATTTTATTGTAGCCCAACTGTCCTGCCAGGCTTGAAGAACTGTATGTCGAAAGAGGCGGAAAAAGTCAGAAGCGGGAATATTATGGCTAGAAAAAGTAAAGAAGGGGGAAGTAGAAGTAGCAAGACGGTCAGCTTTTACGTTACCTAATATACTGGCGTGGCCCGGCATCCAGTGAAAAACAATAGATTTATTTTGGGATCGAATTAAGGAGATAAGTGATCTAATAATAAGAATGTAAGGAGAATGATGAGAGCAAAATGGATTAGAAATGAGGGCAAGTAGGCAAGATAGAGAATCAGAAAAAATAGCAAATTCATTAATTGAAGTAGAAGATATAAAAATGAGAGCATTAACGATGGCAAGGCATTCAGTGGTAAAAGAAGAAGAAGAAGGGTGGAGTGCAGCTGAGTATGAAATATTAAGTTCAGGAATAAAGAAAGAACAACCAGCCGAGTTAGTTGATACAGAACTATCTGTGAATATCAAGCATTTAGTCGGAAAATTAGCTGAGGTATAATCTTTGAAGAGATTATTAACGGAAGTTGCAGGAAGAGAACGGAGGATTGAAGTATACACTATGGGAGCTATTGTAAGAGCCACTAGAGGACAGTCAAATAAAGGTAATCTGGAGTGTGATTTGTAAATGTGACAGACCATGGGTGACAGAGAAAAGCATACTGAGGCTAAAATTGGAAGTGATTTAGGCACGTAGCGCCAGCAATTACTTAATTCGGAGTATAAGGAGAAGATATTATGGTTAGGGGTGGAGAGAGATTTTAGGAGAAATTTATTAGCAAACAAGCGACAGCTATTATTATTATTAGTATTATTAATATTATTATAAAAATGTATAATATGATAGTGTAATAAATATCAACTAATAGAATTTTTCAAATTAATTTATAATTTAATATTGGTCATAAATTCACACTTGCTTTTGATTGTAACGTCAATTAAGTACTAATATGCCACGGCAATATGTAAGAACAAGTGAGAGGAAAAGTTGGGAAGATAAAGACATGATGTTTGCTATATCAGATGTCGCAGGCAATGATTTAAGTCTGAACGCAGCTGCAAAAAAATATAATATACCCGAGTCTATTTTAAGAATATATTTTAAAAAATGAGTTCATATTTCAGAGGGAAAAGAAAATGATGTGGATTTTCCTTGAAATTTAGGGAGGTATAAAAAAACTATTATTTCAGGATGGATGACAGCAACTAATTTTGTTAACTATTTAAAACATTTTGCATCGCATGCTCACCCAAGTATTACACATCCACTTCTGCGTCTCGTAGACAACCATGCCTCTCATATAACCATTAAAGCCATTTGCACTGCATAACACATATTCCTAAGATATTTTGTAACACTTATCACAAAGTTGCTACTCTTTGCACTACTGTTAATCCTTTCAAAGCGACGGGTATTGAGTCTTTTGACAGTAATAATTTTACAAATAAAGAATTTCAATAATCATTAGCCACTGATATACAAACTACAACTCCAACTTCTATTAATGATTCCAACCTTCAGCGTCAGCATATATGCTCCCAATCTATGGATCCGATACCGTCTTCTTCTTCAACTCATCCTCCACTTCCAGTTACAATTAAAAAAACTGTCAGAAAGTCAAGGAAAAAATTACTATCATTGAACTTATCGCGAACTCCAGTAAAAGAAGTGCTTGAAATGAAAAAAAAAGGAGCAAGAAAAAAAAGAGCTGAAGAGACAAAAGATTAATTAAAAAAGCAAACAAAAAACAAAGGGCTCAAAAAAGAAATGAAGCGTAAATTGGTTTTTCACAATCAGTAATCATATTAACCAATTAACAATGTGATTACTTAATTTAAAGTTTCTATTAATATTAATTTTTATGTTAAGAAAGTCGAAATATTTTATGAAGTTATTGTTTAAGTTTTGTTTTTGATACTTAATGTTTTAACATAATATGTTTTATGTCGGTAAAAAGTTATTTAAGTTATTTTTATGATGAATAATTATTTTTATATTATATTTATAATTTTATTTTATCTCAAGTATTGTTCGTCGTTTTACCCCGATCCATTCGTCATCCTACCCAATAGGTGGAGAAAAATGACGAAAATGACAATTTTCAGGAAAACTCATATTTCACTCTTAAGAAGATGTGAGGGGCGTTTGAAAAAATTTGTAGTGATAGGCTATATATAGAAGTAATTCTAATGCAAATTTCAAAATTTATATCCATTCGCAGAAGTCAGAAAAAATCGTAGAAGCTTAACCTTGCCATCTTACCCCGCTTTACACATTAAAAGTGTAGTTGGCTTTTCAAAACATCAGTGTTTTAAATTTTTTTTAATTAATACTTACACTTAAACAAAATTCTTTGATGATATACGGAGTGTGCTTTTTTGAGTAATGATGTTAAAATATTTGGTGTTAGTTCACTTTTATTATGAATAAAAAATCCAATCGGTGAAATTTGTGTAGCAGCCGATATCCTTGCTATTTGAGCTCGAAGATAATGTTTTTCAAGTCCGTCAAACTCAGGATAACAATTAATCTGCGTAAATCATGTTTATCAAGAAATATTTTTACTAAATTATAAAAATAAATAATATTTACCGGCGTCTCCAAATTACCAGTAAAATATCGTTTAATGTTTCGAGATTGTACAACATGATGAGGTTTTAGAAGAGGTAATTCAATCCACTCTCCACTTGGTTGGTTAGACACGTAATATGTCTAAATGGTACATAATTTAAATTTTAATATAGTTCTACATTATCTAACCTAAAATATAGTTTTACATTTTCTATGTTTTAATGCATATGGATATATCCTCATGAAATCAGTCATAATCTTCATTATTCCCCCAAATATTATTAAAAAATAAATCTATAACAAATATAGACAGTATATAGAGTTTTTTTAAAAAACTCGATAAATTTCACTTAAATATTAAATGATTGTTAAATAATTTGCTTCATTGAAAATGAGGTTTTTTTTTATTTAAAAAATTTTGATTTTTTAACTTTAATGGCGTCTTTCTTGTTGTAGAACAATCGTTGATATTATTTTATTAATAATAAAGATCATTAAAAAAAACTTAAATTTAATATATAATTCAAATCGTCTGACTTTCCAGAATATTTTCAGAAATTGAATTGAAAAAATAATTTTTTTCCTACATAAGTGGTCATTTTCAAACCTTTGCTGTACTTAGGTTTTTTATTGAATTTTCATAACAAAAAACGATAGTACAGAGGGGTCGTGGCAAAGTTGGGAAGTATAAATTGTCGTAACACAAAACAGAAAGTAAAGGATGAGCCTACTGTCTAGGTATTCACGTGCATGTTATCGTACAGCAGTCACCGTGCTCGGTTGACACTCTGAGTTATTTGTGGGTGTCGAAAGGCTGTTGTTATAGGAAGGGATAAGGGTAACACCTAGGTATGAGGTGTAGACGAAGTGCAAAACACAAATACTAGGCGTACCAGGTGAGGAAGATATCAGAGTATGAAGTGCAGAATAAGTGCAAGACACTTGATTATAAGAAACGAAGATTATAAGATATTATAATATTATAATATTATAAGAAACGATTTGATCGAAATCCATAGGTAATATTTAATTTTAAGTAATTGGTAAATTATTCCAATAGCAAATATAACTCCTGTTTTTTGTTCTACTTCAACTGTAATTTGCATTTAGAAAGTAGGTTGTCCGTACAAATTTTAGCTAGTACATAAAATAAGCTTTATTTTAACATATATTTAAAAAACGCAAATTTCCCGGAATATCTTCAAAAGTTAAATGGAAGAAGTTCTACTTTTCATACAAATTTTTAAGTTTACAAAAATTCAAAAAAGATTTTAGTAACTTAAAGAGGCAAAACAATCAAAATAAGTGTAAATTTATATTTAATGTGAATTAGATTCATGTAAATTTTATATTTATTGATATACTCATTACTATAGCAAACCCTTATTAAGTGATTTAAATAATTATTCTAACACGAATTAATTTTAAGTTAAACTACAGAACTATTTTTAGGTAAAAGACACTGTTCGGGTTAACGCTTAAGTTGGTCATATTGATAGTCGTATCAGCTGGTGATAACTCTCCACTCATCGGACGCTTAGCCGTTACGTTTTTGTTTCATATTATTCTCTCGCTGTACGTCGTCTTACGACTGTTTTTTTGTTTTTACATTGTATTTTGTTGTTCTCACAGTCCCTCGAGCACTGTCTTAAGTTAACCTTATATTACGAACATTTTATTTATTTATTTATTTCATCATTCAAAATGATTATGATTACGCCCATTAGGGCAGACAGTACAGAAATAATACAAATCAATACAAATAATAACAAACTATAAAACTTAAAACTTTAAAGTTATAAATATTAAACTAAAAAAAAATACAAAATGAATGTAAATAAATATAAAGTAAACATTTGAAAGATTATTCTTTGAAAGTAATACATGTTGACAATAATAATGTTGACGAATCATGATTAAAATCAAAATTTTTTAATGAATTACATAAGTTTAGCATGCGATTAACTGGCGAATTTTTACAATAGTTCTGCGTGAGGGTAGGTATATAAAACATAGAATTATTACGAAGAAATACTTAAGGAACATTAAATGGTATCTTTTCTAAAATTTCGGGACAATCGATTTTGTTATTGAGTAAATTATACATCCACTTTACATCTAAATATTGTCTTCTACATAATAAAGAGTCCATTTTCAAATTATTAAAAAAAATCTTTTGGTTAATCCTATTGTTATTAAATTTGCCCGATAAAGAGGTTAAGAAAAGTTTTTGAATAGATTCAATCTTTTTAATATCGTTAGCTATAAATGGGGACCAAATAATAGAACCGTACTCCAGGCCAGATCTTACAAGAGAAAAGTATAAAGTTTTTAAACAATCAATATCATGAAATTCATTGCAATTACGTCTTATGAATCCTACTGTACGCGACGCTTTATTGTAAATATAGCTAATATGTTTCGAAAAAGATAAATCACAAGACAAAAAAACGCCTAAATCTTTTATGTGATTAACTATAGAAAGGTTAAAACCATTAATTACATATTGATAATTGTAAAAAGATTTAGCTCTACTAAATGTGATTTGTGAGCATTTGTCACTATTTATTTGTAAACCATTTTCAAAACACCATAATATAAATGTATCTAGATCTGATTGTAATTTAAAAAAGTCACAAAAAAGGTGAGTTAATTTGTAAGTATAACTTTAAATCATCCGCAAATAATAAACATTTACAGTGATTGAAAACATTACTAAGATCATTTATAAAAATTATAAACAAAAGAGGTGACAAATGCCCACCTTGGGGTACACCAGATGTAGCATCAATAGTAAAAGACGTTACATCACCAATTTTGACTATTTGTTTTCTGCCACTGAGATAAGACGAAAACCAATCTATCATAGGGTTACCGACTCCCATAGCACTTAATTTACTTATTAATATAGAATGATTAATACTATCAAACGCTTTTTTAAGGTCAGTGTAGATAGCGTCTACCTGACCACCTTTAGAAATAATAGACATTAAATCAGAATAGTAGACAAGTAAATTAGTAACTGTAGATTTAGAAGTTCTAAATCCATGTTGATTGTTTACCAATATTGAGCTAAAAGTGTAATACAATTTTGGTACTAACAACTTTTCAAATAATTTCGGTATAATACTCATTTTAGTTATAGGTCTGTAATTACGTATGTTAGATCTTGTCCCAGACTTAAAAATAGGGTAAACATAACTGGTTTTCCAAGTCGTAGGAAAAATACCAGATGATAAAGATAAAGATAAAAGAAAATGGATTGGATGAGTAAGGGAGTAACGGTAGTTTTTGAGAAAAATCTCAGGAACAAAGTCCGGACCCACGGTCATATTCATATTCAAATTCGATAGACCCTCAAAAACTTCAGTTATTGAGAGATAACAATTCTTTATATCAATGCGTTCAGATATGTTACTAAAAGACCCATTTGTAATATTACTAGAATTTGAATAAACAGAACCAAAAAATTGGCCAAACATATTAACAATGTTATTAATATTATCTGAATGAAAATTATCTAGCTCCAAGGTAGAAGGAAGACAATTTACCTTTTTACAATTTTTTACGTAGGACCAAAAAAATTTAGGATTGGTTTTTAAGTTTTTTTGAATATCATTTAAATAGTTAGAATAACAAATTTTCGAAAGCTTTTTGCACTTAAATTTAACTACAGAAAATTCTTCATAAATAGATAAAGAAGCTTTTTGTTTAAATTTCTTGTGTAATTTATTTTTTTTACGAATTAAGGATATTAATTCTTTAGAAAACCAGTTTGGGAACGACGATTTACTCGGTGAGGTTTTTGGAACTGATTTTTCAATAACTGAAAAAATCAATTCATAAAACCTATCGACAGCGAAATTTATATTATTGCATTCATACAAGTAAGACCAATTTAAATTATTTAACAATTTATTTAATAAAACATAATCTACATTTTTAAAGTTAAATTTTTTATTAATAGCTACTGACCGACTAGGTCTTATAGTAATGTCAGAGCTAATGTAAAGTGCTGTGTGAAAACTATCAACAGGAACTAAATTATCTTCACTTTTTTTAACACAAATAGAATTATTTGATACAAATACTAAATCTAATGTCCTTCCAGAATCATTTTCAACTTCATTTACTTGATAAAAATTTAAATGTGAAAATTGCTCAAAAATAATATCAGAATTTTGTGAATAATTACCTAAATATACCATACCAAGGTCATCATTATAAAACTTAACATTTGGTAAATTATAGTCTCCAGTTAAAATAATTTGTGTGTTGGTAAATAATGAGCACAAATAATCAACTGTCTCAGTGTGAGCTACATATGTACTAAATAGGCTCATTGGCGGTATATAGCAGGTACCTAACAAAAACTTATTGTTATCACCAACCTCCACCAGTACAAATAGTTGTTCAACACTAGTAATATGAGTGAAAACCTGTTTAGAATTAAATTTCTTATGAACACAAATTATTACGCCACCACCACGCAAATATGAACTAGTAGAAACGCTGCGATCGGTTCTAAACACATTGTAATCTCTAAAGCTTAATTCAGAATCTAATATATCTGTATTTAACCATGACTCCGTCAACATGAAATAATCTACATTTATAAGTGGGATATTACATTTTAAGAATTTAATTTTAGTTCGTAGACCTCTAACATTTTGATAAAATCCACTAAGAGTAAAGTTTGCAAAATTCTTACAACTATTATTATATACACAGTTTTTATTAATTATTTTACAATGAGTACAAAAGTAGTTACTTTTATGATGATTATCGAACGAAAGTGAATTTAGTTTTTTGAACTGATTTTTGGAACTCCTTGGACATATTTTATTACCAAATTTTTTTCTCCAGCATCACGTCTATGGCGCAACTCCTCACGTAATGATTTCATAGTATTTTGTTGAGATCTTGTGAGATCAGGACTTAACCAAACATTCTTCCACTTTTCAATTAATCGCAATTTAGATTTAGTTTTTAACAGCTCCAATACACTCAAATCATTCTCGAATTTTAAAAGAAGTGGGCGGCCAGCTGATCTACCTTTACCTTTTTACGTTTAGCAAAAGTAATTCTACTATTTAAATTTAAATCAGTTAATAGCTCCATTGCAATTTGTAGTGGTTCTTGATAACTTTCATTTGGTGACTCAGCTAAATTAAAGACTATTACATTATTGCTTTTAGTAAGCCTATGTTGTGCTTCTAAAATAATATCTTCAGAAGATAAATTTTTACTTGAGTGAATTTCCATATTGGAAATTTTACTCCGAAGATTACTTATTTCAGATTTAAGATTTTCATTTTCATTTTCATTTTAAGTGTTAATAGAGCTTAGCATTCCTTCTAGAGTATTATTTAGTACAGAGAAATTAGTTTCATATCTAGAAAGTTTATCATTAATGGATATAAATTTTTGGTCTTGAGATGACTCAATTTGTTTTAATTTTTTCATTACATCTGAGAGAGTAAACTCACAATTATTTCGAGATGACAATGATGAAGTTTTTTTCAATGGTGTATCTATTTTTGAGTTATTTGACATTTTGATATTATTAATTATTTTATAAAAATTAATAATTTTACATAAAAATCAGACAAAAGCTCAATATTTATTCTTTAATAATGCGTAAGTAAACTGTATTTTATAGCTTAAAATAAGACGCGCATGACATGCAGGCAACGTCTTTACTGAACTGACAAGTTGTGAGTATTAAACTGAACTGGATTTTATATTGTAAAGTTGAAAGTTTGGTTTAGTCTTTTGTTTTCTTTTTGATTGTCTATTTGAACCGACATTGCACCTTTAATTACAACACATAGCTTGTACTTATTATTAATTTGGTAATAATTTTTAACAATTTGACTTATTATTGTTTACTTATACACCTCGTCGTTTGCACATTATCAGTTGTCATTTTGCATTTTAACTTGAAATAACTTAATTTTCTGTTTGTTTGTAAGAATAAATTTACTTATTAGACCATTCTTTTAACTTGTAAACTTGCAAAACACTTGGCACATATGTTCAGTTTGGATAAAATTTACAACTTTATCCAATCTAATATAACATTTTGTCTCTTTTTGTAGCTCAATATTTACTTTATAATAGTGTTTTGAACTTAATATTTGCTCATTGTAGTCGCACATGATTGTACAATCACTTATGTTGCTTTTTGCACAGCAAATCTAGTTCATAAGTCCATTTGATTGCAAAAATACTTAAATAATCGAGCCACTCGCCTCAATATTGTATACTAGTTTACTGTTATATTGTTCAGTTAATTCTTTTTTAGTCATTTATTGTTACACTTTAACTTAATCGACCACTTGGTTATTGTGATTTTACGATAAATTAGTTTCTCCTTTGCTTTAAACTTAGGAAGTTTTTGTCCATTAGTCTGTTATCGCCTCATACTTTATTTTTAGTTTTAGTTATTATCGAGGTGGACATAATTCCCATGCACTCAGACCTGTTGGTCCATTGTGCGCACCTCATACCGAATTGTCTTGATTCGGTTTACCCACCTAAGTGTTATCATCAAAGTGTTAATACATTACCAACCATAAGTCACCTCTAAAGATGACCAAAGAGTCCTGTCTTTCTGGCGAAATTAAGTATCTCTCTGGGTTTTAGGTTTTTAATATCTTCTTTTTCAGGAAAAGGTTTATTCAAGTAGTTTGATCTTAGTGTGGACAAGGCTTCATATTCGCACATGATGTGAAATGAGTCTTCCTCTTCTACTCCACACTTCCTACACAATGGTGATTCCGATACCTCCATTGCGTTAAGATGTTTAAGCAGGTGACCATGTCCTATCAGTAGACCAGTTAGGGTGCTTATTTTATGTCTAGTCATGCTATTAAGATCACCCAGCAATAGACCAGGGGTCTTGATAAACATTTTAGATTGTTTAGGTACTACCAAGTACTTCCAGATTTTCCTGTGTTGTTCTCTGCACCAATTCTTGGGTAGCACTTTGAGCGATTGCTCAGTGAGTCCTACCACTAGTTCTGGTCCAACATAGGTGTTCTCTGCTCCTTTCCTGGCTAGAAAGTCAGCATTCTCATTTCCAGTGACACCGTTGTGTCCCGGTACCCACGCTAGTGTAACTTTGTTGACCCTCGATAGTGATTCTAAAGTTTCCCTGCATTCGAGGACTAGCTTTGAATTCACCTGATCGTTACAGAGTGCCTTCAAAGCCGCTTGGCTATCACTTAAGATAGTTATCTTCCTATTTTTGATAACCAGCAGGTTCTGAGCCCCTACCAGTGTGATGGTATCACGTTACCATTATTGTGAGAATTATTTTAATAAAATACAGACAGCACATCCGCTTCTTGAGACTGATGAATTAACAAATAATATTGATTGCCAAATTGGCAATAGTTCTAATTATTATAAAAACCCAATAGACCTGACCATCGTGGTCAGTCGACTCCAGTGCCTTGTGTCATTCATCAGTCTCAGTACTCGGTTGTCGCTGTCCGGCTTACTGCTTAAAGTAAAGTCTTTGTTTATTCCTTTTTAAACCTATCTACTCTCTTCCATAACATTTCAGAGTACTTGTGTCTTGCACTTCGTCTGCACCTCATACCTAGGTGTTACCCCTATTTCCNCATACCTAGGTGTTACTCTTATTCTCCCTTCCTATAACAACAGCCTTTCGACACCCACAGCTAACCCGGAGTGTCAGCCGAGCACGGTGACTGCTGTACGACAACACGCACGTGAATACCTAGACAGCAGGCACCACATCCTACTCTTCATCTTCGTACACATTACATTTTTACACCTTTACTCTTGTTTTCATTTTATTGTGTTACGACACCAGTATCGCCATCATTTCTGCTTGCAAAACAGAGGATGTTGTGCCCAATGACATAATGACATTTATTCGTGGCTTTAAACCCCAAATTCCTACCTTTCCTGATTTTTTGGATCCATCTGTATATATCACAAATCCTCCTTTTTCAGTCAGGTGATTAATATTCCATAAGGTCTGTGACCTTATGTCAAGTCTTCACTTGATAGATTAAGTATCAAGCTGATGTCTTTACCTATCATTTGGTATATTTTTTTTATAAATCTGACTCTTTACTTCCCTACTGGAGGGAATTAGAAATGATAACTTTTTCACAAAAAATTTACTTTTTCAACTTAACTTTTAAATATTCCAGAAAGTCTGACACTTTTATATATACATTAAATTAAAGCTAATGTAATGTACTTTATTATGGAAAAAAAATTTCTGGAATTTATTTTGTCTTCACGGTGAAAATGGCTACCAAAGGCTATGTTTGTGTGAAAATTCTCGATTTTACATTTTTAACTTTGTAATGCTACTAAGTTCCGCCTAGATGGGGCTCCGCCTCAGACCCGGAGCCCTACGAGCCTTACTCGCCTTCGGCGCGTAAGCCTCTTCGGGCCGTCATCATAAGTAGGCCACTGTTTCCGGTAGGAGCTATGAGATAAAAAATTTTATATAACGATCGGTATTGAATCAAAAGAATCGATTAATGCCGTGGTGCGTTTAATTTCTCCGTTAAAAATGTTACAATTTCAGTTGATCTTTTAACTCGTATTTGTGGTTTAATAGCAACATTTTATCTTTGTTATTAACCGCCACCATTAAAAAGGAAAAATTTTACTACTTGAGGATGCTTCAACAGCGTATCTAAAATGAGTTCATCATAAGGCTAACGTGATTTCGATAAAATCACAAATATGTTCGAAGTGTCATGTTTTTTTTAAATATGAGCATTTAATCACCTTATTAGATTTGGAATGTGTAATTATTGTAGCAGTCAAACGTCAAAACACTATTAACAAACCAATCATAAAAAACGGTAGCACAGTGGGATGGAGGCACAGTGTGGACGAGGCATAGATGGGACAAGTATAGATGATATCTGACAGTGATTAAAATCACTATCATAAGAAACGCTTCGATGCAAATCTGTAGATAGTGTTTCCTTTAGAGAAATTGGTGAAATATTTTAAAAGCAACATGAACTCTTATTTCTTTAATTATATCCTGATTAGTAGTTCTTTGATTTTAAAATATAATATATGAATAAATACTAATTATAGTTTTTAAATTTAGTATGAAATTGTGAGGCCAGCTATGATGTATGGTTAATAGTGTTGGGCGGTTGATAAGAAAGTAGAGCAGAGAATAAGTGTAGCAGAGATGAGAATGCTTAGTTGGATGAGTGGAGTGACTAGAGAAGATAGGATAAGGAACGAGCATATAAGAGGAAGTATAGGTGTTGCGTCAATCGTGGATAAGATGACAGAAAATAGACTTAGATTGTTTAGTCATGGTATGAGGAAAGAAGAATCGAAAGCTGTAAGAACAGTTATAGAAATGAATGTTGAAGGAAGAAGAGATAGAGGAAGACCAAAAAAGAGATGGAGGGATGCTATTAAATGCGATTTGAGGACAGCTGATGTGAGAGTAGAAGATATGAGAGATCGTGTCAAGTGAAAGCTTAGGATAAGGGTGGCCGACCCCCAGTAGTTGGGATTTAGGCAAAGAAAAAGAAAAATAATTCCGGTGGCATTTGACATAATATGATTGTTATTTCGGAATGTACAATTTAGCGTTTAGTTGGGTTTAAATAATATAGCGTCAAATCAATTACCTACTCTATCGGTTGTATCTCAATATACACTACACTTTAATGATACAATAAATAAATAAACTCACACATACACACATATGCATTTATAACATTGTGTCTAATGTAAGTATAACATGATAAAAAGTAACCGTAAAATGAAAAAAATGGAATATAAATTTTATTACTCATATTAAATGTAATGTAACTCGAAAAATATTTGTTTAAATGAAAAAATATAAGATTATATTTTTATTTATAATTGTCTTTTAAACAACTTTTGTGCGAAACTTTTTTTTGTAAGTTAAATATTTTTTTTTGAGAAAATTAAGAAAGCTCATATTTTTGAACTTTTGCGAGGATTTAAAAAAAAAGCTCAATTCCAATCTTGAGGACTATTAGTATGTCATTATACATATTTTAATTCAACTTTTAAAAAAACAAAATTTTTTCCGCAATTTTTCCTTTGTTGACTGGCCTAGATGTCAATTTTAAACTTGTAATTGAGCTAAAAGTTATGGTAATATATTCAATTTATTTTACTATAAACTTTCATAAATCTTTATCAAAAATTTTTCATCAACTTTAAAGAACCAAAAAAATAGGTTAAAATTGAAAATTTGGACTGATTATTTTTAACATATTAAAAATCAAATCAGTAATAATTTGAAAACAAATTTTTTTTTCTTTTAATTATTATTTTATATATATAATTAGTAATAATATAAAAAATTAGAAGTGATAGAAATAGTCTACTTGCAGATTTGAAAACAACGCGAAAAGTTGATTTAGAAAAGTATATTTTTGCTTCTGATGAAAGTTCCTTGTAGTCCAGTGCATTTTTTTATAGTAACAAACAGTTTTTATTGAAAATTATTGTATCAAGCCCTTTAAATTTTTATACACGTAAAAGTAAAGCAAAATATAACTTCTTTATTATTTTTATAATTTCTCCGTTTAAATTACAATATTAAATATCAATTTCATACTAAATTTAATAATTATAATTAGTATATATTCAAATATTATATTTTAAAATCAAAGAACTACTAATCATGATATAATTAAAGAAATAAGAGTTGATGTTGCTTTTGGAATAATCCACCAATTGCCTAATTAAAACAAAAAAAAAAAAAGTTTGTTGGGAATTTTTTCTGCTATTCTCCAAAATTACTCCTTCGTTGACTAGAATGTATCATTAAATAGAAGATTTTATGAGAATTAAAACAATGTTATTTTTAAGATTAATATGCAGTCAGGAAATTTAAAATTACTATTTACAGTATATTTATCAGAAAAACTCATAATTTTTTTACATTTTTATCGTAATAGAACACTTAAATAGAAATCATAATATCATTTCTAAGTAATTTTTGGTATTTAAAAAGGTTCTACAATTGAAATATCCAGAACTGAATTAATTTTAATGATTTACTTTAACTAAAAATAAAAAAGTTAATATTTTGAATTCCTCTTGTGGGCAGGTAAAGGGTTAGATTTATAAAAAAAACCAAATGATAGAAAAGACATGCATCTAAATAAAAAAAAATATACTGATTTGGACATTTTTAATAAAGTTATAACAGTTAACAAAGTTATAAGTTTTATACACTGGACTACAAGGAACTTCCATCAGAAACAAAAATATACTATTCTAAATCAACTTTTCGCGATGTTTTCAAATGTGCAATTAGACTTTTTCTATCACTTCTAAGTTTTAATATTATTAAAAAATAGTTTTTACATATAAAAAAAAATAATTAAGAACAAAAAAAATTGTTTTAAATTAATACTGATTTGATATAATATTTAATATTAATTTGATTATTAATAAGTTAAAAATAAGGAAAATGACATATTTAACCAATTTTGTTAATCGTTTAAAGTTGATTGTTGTAAATGTTTATAATAAAAAAAAATAATTTATTTTTCCATAACTTTTAGCTCAATTGGCAAGTTTGACATTGAAATCATAAAATAGAAAATTTTATGACAATTAAAAAAATTGTACCGTTAAATTCAATTTGCAGTCAGAAAGTTTTATAATTACTATTTATTGTAAATTTATCAGAAAAGCTCAATATTTTTTTGCATTTTTATGGTAATAGATAACTTAAATAGAAGTAATNTAATTTTTTTTTGCATTTTTATGGTAATAGATAACTTAAATAGAAGTAATAGTGTTAATTTCCTAGTAACTTTTGTTGTTTGAAAAGATTCTACAATTGAAATATTGAGAACTTAATTAATTTTAATGATTTACTTTAACTTTAAATCAAAACAAAGTTTGATTGAAAATTAAAAATTGTAAAAATCCATTATTAATTCAGGAGAAACTAGCAATCATTTTTTTTAGAAATGATTTATATAGCAACATGTTACCAAAAAATTTTGAATATTATAGTCTAGTAGTAGCGCACACAAATAGAGTAAAAAAATTATTAAATTACAAAGTAAAATGATTTAATTTTGTAGTTGAAACCTATCATATAAAATTTCATTCGTTAATAAATATTTTGAAAACATTAGAAATTAATGATTTTAATTGTCTTTATGGAGACGATGTAATAACTAACTGTTTANTACATGGAATAACTAACTGTTTAATTAATAAATTGAATTTTTTTTAAATTTTTGAGGGTAATATCTTCAACTAGATACGAATTGTAATAATTTGACATATCGTTGAAAAAAGTAGGTCAAGTTAGAGCAGAGAAAATAAATGATA
>NW_026099573.1:3232067-3236330 GCF_025091365.1 Daktulosphaira vitifoliae | reverse complement strand
ATATATATATAAGTGTCAGTCTTTCCGGAACATTTTCAAAAGTTAAGTTGAAAAAGATCTACTTTCTATACGCATTTTAAAAACTTTGCACCCCCCCTGTATAAAGGGAAAATGTCCGATTTAAAAAAAAAGGACGTCGAATGAAAGAGGTTTATATAAAGTATTTATTGTTAAAAAATAGAATTGATTCATGCATTTTTTAAAAAGTTATAGCATCATAATGTTAAAAAATGTAAAATATAATATCAAGAATTTTTTCACAAAAATAGCATATTTTTGCATACGGTAGTCATTTTCACCATGAAGACAAGTCCAGAGGTCAAATTTTTTTTTTTCAAATTAAAGTATATTACATTAGCTTTAATTTAAGGTATATATAAAAGTGTCAGTCTTTCCGGAACATTTTCAAAAGTTAAGTTGAAAAATTTAATTTTTTGTAAAAAAAGCTACCATTTTGAAACCCTTCCTGTAGGCTGTTAAAGGGTCAAATGTTCACAAAAATATATAAAATGATAGGTAAATATTTAAGGTATCTATAAAAAAAAAAATTATATTGATTCGGTCATTTTTAAAAAAGTTATGGCAATTTTAAGTAAAAAAAATTGAAAAAATATCGAAAATTAGCGATTTTTAAATTTGTAATTTTTTGGGGGATTTCCCCCGTTTACGGGGAACGAGGGAATTTTTTTCAATTTTTGAGGGTAATGTCTTCGACTAGATACGATTTGTGATCTTTTGACATATTGTTCATCAAAATCGGTCCAGCGAGAGCTGAGATTGAGCGTTCACAGACACAAAAAAAAAATAAAAAAACACATCATAGTAAAATTAATACCTTCTCAGCTTCGCATCGAAGCTAAAAACAATTCGAGGAGACTATTGTTTTAATATATGTGCTTAAGAAACTTTGCACAACGATTACATCACAGTGTTATTATTCACTAAGGTCCGTCTAGATGGGGCTCCGCCTCAGACATGGAGCCCTACGAGCCTTACTCGCCTTCGGCGTTTTAACAAAATTTAATGATAATATAAGTTATTTAATTGAAAGAAAGGTATCCTTTACAACGCGGTGCGAGGAGTGATTTGTATTCTATTATTGTTTGTTTAAGAAATGTAAACAAACAATGACGAATAATATGTTATATATTGCTAATCCATACGTGAAACTGTATGAGCTCATTTATGGCTTATTATGGTAAGGATTATATAAACAAAATTAAACGACTACACGCCTAAGCGGCTTAGTACATCTCTGCTAAGCATAAGTGAAATGTATTGATTTCATTAAGTAATATAAAACAAAATTACACTACAGATTTGCATTGAACCGTTTTTTATTATAGTGATTTTAATCACTGTCAGATATCATTTATACATGTCCCAAATATGCCACGTCCATACTGTGCTATGACCCAACTGTGCAGGGTTTTTTTAAATTATTTTTTTCGTGTGTTTATAATTAGTAATAATCTTAAAAAAGAGGTGATCGAAAAAATTTAGACTTGAAATCAGCGTAAAAGTTTAGTTTAGTAAAGTTTATATTGGACTATAATCACTTAAAAATATTTTATTTTACTGTGCAATTCAGTATAAATACAAATTTTATACTCCTATTAATTTAGAGATATTTAATTAAAGAGTTTTTTTGTAGTGACAATTTTATATTTTTTCTTATGGCATAAACGTATAGATTGAACTTACTTTTTTGTTAGTGCCACATCCCAAAGTTTCAGGTTTGATTTTTGTAGATTTCTGAACATTTAATTCTTTAATGTATGATAGATGATGATAATCATCAATTAGAGATTCCGAGTTTGCCAATTTAGATTTTCCCTTCGAAATATATTTTGAGATTCTTTCTTCGGGATTATATATTTCGTCTTCTAATTCATTGGACAACATTAACAATTCAATTCCCTGTTCGTCTTCAAACATTTCAACCTCCTGTATTTTTCTATAATCCTTAGTGATTTTTTTTTTATGATTTTCATCTAAATTTATCTAAAATAACAAAATATTTTATTTATATGTTGATGCGAAGTTGAGTAGATAAATTGATATTTAAAAAGCCTACTTTAAATATTTTTCTCTAGTTCCTCGTCACTAGCGGAAATCTTACAAAAATTACAATTATAAAAATCAGAATTTTCTATATTTTTTATACGTTGTTTTATTAAGTGCCATAACTTTTTAAAAATATTTGGTGACGAAAAGTGGATCTACTACGACAACCCCAAGAAAAATTGTACTACTCATTGTGTAATATTATATTTTTACTTATAATATTAACATATAATATGATGTTATCATTTGTACATGTATGTCACATATTATGATTATACAAGATCACTAAAACAGGGTTCTCTTATTTAAAATATAAAATAACCCTTTAATCATGCGAAAAAATCTCCCTCTTGTAGAAATTATTAAGTAACGCCTACACGCAGGGTCCTCCTTATAATTAACCAATTAGAATACAAAGCCTCAGCTTCCAGGATCACGGTAGAGATCACTGGGCTACACCCTTCAGACTATAAAAAGCCATTTTTTCCCGTCTAAACCAGTTCTTTCGGCGATTTATAAAGACACAAAATCTACGACACTCTACTTAAGATTTCACTCTCCGGGACTTAATCGATTTTTTAATTAATTTGGACTTAGAATATTTTTCTTTGAAACTAAATGATACTTAGAAATTTTAAAGTGAATTTTGTTTTGGTGAATTTTTTAATTTAATTTAATTTATTCATTAAATAATAATTTTTTATTTTTATTGTTGTCGAAATAAATATCAAATAATATTTTAAACATTAATTTTTTTTAATTATTTTACTTTAATAATAAATCCAACCCAACTTCAAATTTTATTTATCAATACAAATATATTGTGAGCTTTTCTTATTGGGTAGCTAGTCTTTGAGCTTAATTTTTTTGCTTTAACGAACATCGCGCCGTAGGACAGAGTAAAGGTTGCAACTAAATATTATTCTAGAATTAGGTATATTAGGTTAGAATAATAAGCCTATGTGTATTGGATAGCTAGTCTTTGAGCTTAATGTCTTTGCTTTAACGAGCATCGCGCCGGCGGATAGCGCATAGAAACTTACAAATATATTTTTAGTATTTAATTTTTGTCTTAGTGATTATTGTGCCGCAACCTTTTAAGGCCCTTTTTAGTGCCGGAACACATTGGGCCACCACAATTCCGCCTTGATCAATTTTTTACACAGATATAAATATTTCTGAATTTTGTTTTGGCCAGGCCAGAGGAAAATTTAAGAAATATTGGTGTCGATCTCTCAATAAAATATACTCTCTAAACAATTATTTGTTCAACAGACATAAAAAAAAATTTTAATTATATTTATAATAAAATATAGAGTATTTAGGATCTTTTACAAGTAAGATTAGTCGTAGAGTTTGTGTAATTAAATCTTATTATTTAAAATTTTGAATAGATTTTGTAAGTAATTACATGGACTATATGACGTATAGTGTAAATCGTATATGTAGTACGTTTAATACCAAAATCAACATTGGATTACTTGAAATATTATTGCATTACACAGGACGTAAGGTAAGTACGATTTAATCTATGCTTTCGAATCTCCAATAATCTATTGCGTAATAAACCATTAATAAAAATTAAATAGGAAAATAAGAATCGAAAATTAATAATTAATAAGAGAAACAATTAATGTGTAAATCATATAATAAATATTATAGACGAGACATTTAATTTTAATTATAATTTATATAATAAAAATCACATAATTAATATTTTATAACTATTTATTTATTCATTTATAATTTATTTAATTATTCACTACCTACTACCACCTTTCTTTTTTTTTTCTTTCTTTTTATTTTTGGTTTATTACACTTGCCTGGACAATCATTGCCATCAACATCAACACCAAAACAGAATATTCATGGTTCAAAGTTAATGCTGTGTAGATGATGGGATAAGAGAGGCGTGGTGTACTACGACCTGCTACAACCAGGTGATACTATAACTAGTGTACGGTACAGACAGCAATTAATTCTAGTCAAATACTAGTATCTAGTCAAAGACATTACCCTCAAAAATTGAAAATAATTCCCTCGTTCCCCGTAAACACGGGAAATCGCCCAAAAAATAACAATTTTAAAAATCAGTAAATTTTGATAGTTTTTCAATTTTTAGCTTCGATGCGAAGCTGAGAAGGTATTAGTTTTACTAAGATGTTTTTTTTTTTTTTTTTTTTTTTTTTTTTTTTT
>NW_026099573.1:3222827-3231929 GCF_025091365.1 Daktulosphaira vitifoliae | reverse complement strand
AAAAAAAAATTTCGGACTTTATCTTATCTTCATGGTGAAAATGGCTACCGAATGCTATTTTTGTGTGAAAATTTTCGATTTTGTATTTTCCATTTTTAACTTTATTATGCTATAACTTTTTGAAAAATGTATGAATCATTACAATTTTTTTATGAGAAGTAGTATTTATATAGATCTTTCATTCGACATACTGTTTTTTTAAATCGGACCATTTCCCTAAATACAGGGGGGATTCAAAACATAAAAATGCATATAGAAAGTAGAACTTTTTCAACGTAACTTTTGAAAGTGTTCCGGAAGGTCTGACACTTTTATATATATCTTAAATTAAAGCTAATGTAATATACTTTATAATGGTAAAAAAAAATTTCGGACTTTATTTTATCTTCATGGTGAAAACAGACATTAAACTTAATAAAAAAAATACGATTTTTGTAAAAAAATTCTTTTTTATATTTTTAACTTTATAATGCTATAACTTCTCGAAAGATGTATGGATCAATATAATTCTTTTTTTTGTAGATGCATGATGTCTTTACCTATCATTTGGTATATTTTTTTTATAAATCTGACTTTTTACCTGCCTACAGGGGGGGATTCAAAATGACAACTTTTTCACAAAAAATTGACTTTTTCAACTTAAATTTTGAAAGTGTTCCGGAAAGTCTGACACTTTTATATATATCTTAAATTAAAGCTAATGTAATATACTTTATCATGGAAAAAAAAAATTTCGGACTTTATTTTATCTTCAAGGTGAAAATGGCTACCAAATGCTATTATTGTGTGAAAATTCTCAATTTTATTTTTTACATTTTTAACATTATAATGCTATAACTTATTGAAAAGTGTAATGATCAATATAATTTTTTTATGGGAAATACTATTTTCTAATAATCTCTTTTTTATTCGACATACTTTGTCTTAATCAGGATATTAATAAGGAACTAGCAGTTTATGAAGCTTTTGGAATAATCCACCAATTTTTTTAAATTAAACACTATCTAAAGATTTGCATCGAAGCGTTTTTTTTGATAGTGATTTTAATCACTGTCAGATATCATTATACTTGATCCAACTATGCCACGTCACCACTGTGCCGCGACCCCCCTGTGCTTGGTTTTTTTTACTTATAACTGCCAAAACTTTTTTGAAAATTACCAAATCTATATAATAATTTTTTATAGATACACGAGGAACTTACCTATCATTTTGAATATATTTTTTTATAAATCTGACCCTTTACCTGCCCACAAGGAGGGATTCAAAATTATTTTTTCTTAAAACTGCCATAATTTTAAAAATGACCGAATCAATATAATTTTAACATATAATATAGTCTTATGTATAGTCCTACATGTTTTAAACAAACGCGCACGAAACATATTAAACTTGCGGCAGCGCCTGTGACGTATTACTATAAACTGTTCTAAATAACATTCTAAATAACAGCTCATCGAACTAAAAAGTTAAAAATAATTTTTAACTTTTTATTCGATTTGCTTCAAGAGCGTGTTTTTTAAGTTTTTTTAAACTATATTTATTTTTTACTTTTTAGTTTCATGTTATGATAGTAGTTACTATCAATATCATGGTTGTAACGGGTAACGGGAAATCAGGGTTCGATTCTGGAGAGGGAGTCTGAGAAACGGCTACCACATCCAAGGAAAGCAGCAGGCGCGTAAATTACCCACTCCTGGAACATGGTGGTAGTGATGAAAAATGATGATACGGGAATCATCCTTTGTAATCAGAATGAATACACTCTATATCTCTTAATGAGAGTAAAGCGTGTTAATATATATTTTTAATAGTAACTAGAATATATATATATATATATATATACATGTAAAGCGACTTAAGTACGTAAACGAATCATGCCCTGGTATAGCCTTGTTTTGTTGGCGGGGGGAACGTTATACCTAAAGTATAAACGGCGGCAGCGGCGGTAGAAATATATAAATATATATACGTAAGGCACATTACACGCGCACGGTATTGGTCAGTCAAAATACAAATTTGTTTATATATATATATAATTGATATCATGCACGCGTGCACGGGTACGAAAACCAAAAATATAAAATTATACAGAATTAGTGTTGCCGGTGATTGGTGAGCAGGGCGGGGTGAATGCGTTACGACGTCTAGTCTCAAGGTCATAGACGACGAGTACGCGGGAATAATAACACGTTGCAAGTGAAAAGTGACAAACAACATACATGTGAAACTAATATAAGCATGTTAAAAACCAGTCGCCACAAGTCATACACAATTGAATCACAATACCTCATTCCCCGCGACGTATAGTAATTCGCATTACACTAATATATTTATAAAATATTGTATATATACACACTATGTATTGTTATAAAGATAACAGATTGCGACGCTTGCTAATTTTATAAAACGACCACCCATTGACAACCTTCTGCTTGAAACTTATCATCTTTTTATCGCTGTATCAATGTTTCCCTAATATTATATTTATAAAAATGCTTCTCAAGTTGGTATAAAATTTAAAACTAGAAAAATCAAATGAGTTTATTCTAACTTAAAAAAAATTAAGAAAAAATGCAAAAAAATCATTGTCATTGGCGGTTTGGAACCTTGTTCCCCAAGTGCGTCAAACACAAGTCAGGGTACGTCGCTGCTTTCGGCTGAAAAAATTGGCTATTTAAGCTAGTTTTAATTTCAAAGTTATTTTTCTTGACTTCAAAAAAGCAAACAAATTTAAATATGTTTAACTTTCTATGCTATATCAATTTTATTTATGCAAATCAGTGTACTCCCTTGTCATTTATTTTAAAATAAAATTAAATTCAAAACCCAGAATTTTAACACAAAAATAGCATATTTTTGGTAGTCATTTTCACCATGAAGACAAATCCAGAAGTCAAATATTTCTTTTTCAAATTAAAGTATATTACATAAGCTTTAATTTAAGATACATATAAAAGTGTCAGTATTTATGGAACACTTTAAAAATTAAATTAAATTGAAAATGTCCTAGTTTCAATACGCATGGTTAAAGTTTTTACCCCTCCTTGTATAAAGGGGTATGATCCAATTTACAAAAAAAGTGTGTCAGATGAAAGGGGTATATAAAATAATAATAATATTGATCTATACATTTTTCCAAAAGTTATAGAAATATAAATTTAATAATATAAAATATAAAATCGAGAATTTTTTCACGGAAATCGTACGTTTTTCTTTAACTTTGATGTCCGTTTTTACCACGAAGACAAGTCCAGAGGTCAAATTTTTTTTTTCAAATTAAAGTATTTTACATTAGCTTTAATTTAAGGTATATATAAAAGTGTCAGTCTTTCTGGGACATTTTCAAATATTAAGTTGAAAATGTTAATGTTATGTGATAAAGTTGTTACTTCAAAACCTCTCCTGTTGTAATCTTTTGACATATTTTTTATCAAAATCGGTCCATCATAGTAAAATTTATACCTTCTCAGCTTCGCATCGAAGCTAAAAATTTGACTTCTAGATTTGTCTTCATTTTGAAAATGACTATTGTATTCAAAATAGCATATTTTTGTGTTAAAATTCTGGGTTTTGTATTTTATATTATTTGACATAAGTGACGTACTAATTGGGTATTAATTTTACCATGTGTTTACAATACGTCTGTCGGCGAATAGAGAGACAAGTAGTTCGTACCGGTTGACCAACTGCCTAGCGTGACAGAAGGGATCGGTGCTACCTACCAGACTGAGATGGCATAAGGGTTGCTTGTAGTCTCAACGACGGTCAGTGTTCAAGAACCAAAGCCGTTTTGCGGTGGTCGAGTGGGCTGGTGGGTCGGACCGGGCACGGACGTCGATGCATTCGAGATGGGCTTGTTGCTCGCTCAATGGTCGACGCTCGAGGTACCGAACCGGCATGTCTCCGCGAACGAAGCGGCGGAAGAGTTGGACTGGAAGGTGGTCGCAGCCTGCGACTTCGCCTTTCCGGCCAAACGACCGCCGTCGACTCGCGGACCGCCAGTCCACTGGTAGAATGAGGAAGTGGCGGCCAGGCGTAAGTAGTGCATCAGGGACAGGAGGGCCATGACTCGCTCCAACCGATGGCCAAGGGACCCGGAATTCCCGGACCCGAGGGAGGCGCTGAGGTTGACCCGCAAAGAGCTGAAGCTTGCTATCAGGCGGGCCAAAGCAAAGTGCTGGGCCAAACTCATGAAGTCGGTGGATCACGACCCGTGGGGGAAACTCATCGGGTCGTAATGCGTTTGTCATAGACAAACGTCTTAAGTTAAAAAAGGGAGGGGCTACGGCAAAGCCCGTAGCGGAGGCGAAAAATGCCTCGGCGGTCCAAGGGACCCCAAAGGCGTCCTGTGCGCCGCCCACCAATGGATGAGGTTCCTTCAAACGAACCTCAACCATTGTAGGGCGGCGCAGGATCTGGTCCGGCCCCGTTGCGCTGCGCTACAGTGTCGGTGTGATCGGGCTCTACGGGGCTACGAAACGTCGGCACGAGCGCAGTTTCCCTAGCTCGGGGAATCGGGCGCGTCCTCAGGTTGCGGATAGAGGAACGGCCTGCAGATATGCAGGTTAGCCGCGAAATAAGCAGTCCATTCATTTGGACTGACGAATAAGCGGTCGCGGACAGCGAGCCCCTCGTTCGCTCGTTAACCCTGCAGATATGCAGGGTAGCCGTNTGTCAGTTGCGCTCCGTTCTGTTCGGTTGTGTAACATCTACGTCTCTGCCTTATCGCATTTTTTTTTTTTCTGTTCGCGTTGTGTTTTTGTTGTTATTTTAAACTCTCACAAACAATACTTTATTATGCCTTTATGCAACTCATGCTCCGTTAATATTGTGTCGGCCCTGTCTATAACGTGTACTGACTGTAATTTGACCTGGCACGCCAAATGTCAAAAACTCTCTAAGGAAGATGTAGACTATTTAAAAGAGTCGGACAATATCTGGAGATGTAGCAGTTGCTCTAAAGCCAAAAGAGTCTCGATCCGACTTGACTCCTCAGTCAACTCGAGTAACACTGATTTAATTGAAATAAAAGAAATTATACTTCAACTTAAAGACACTTTTCAAAAATTTAAGGAAGATACCTATATTAATTTCAACAACTTAAACGCCAAATTTAATGCAATCGATAAGATTATCACAGAAAACAATATTTTGAAAACACACGTAATCCAACTAGAAAACAAAATTGAATCCATGGAACGCCGCCAAATATCAAATGATATTATCATTGATGGAATACCTGAAAATAAAACAGAAGATTGCACTCAATTAGTCCACCAAATATGTAAAGAATTAAATTCAAATATAAACGTGTCAATGATAAATGATTGTCACAGAATCGGTTTTAACCGTAACAACGCACGTCCCAGAAGAATTATAGTTAAATTCATAAATCACCAAGATAAAATAAATACACTTAAAGCTCGCCAAATAAAAAGAAACTTTTCTACTAAGGACATTAACTTACAGCCTGATATGCCTATCTACATAAGAGAAAATTTAACTACAAAAGGTAGCAAGCTATTCAAAGAAGCAAGAGACATCAAAAAATCACTCAACTTTCAATTCGTCTGGACGAAAAATGGTCTTGTTTTCCTACGAAAAAACGAAACGGATAAAATCATACGTGTTGACAATGAGGAAGTAATTTTGAAATTAAAATCACAGTATGATCATTTAAACTCAACAAACCTAAATTCGTAAATATAAAATTTATATACTCATTACTTTTATACCTATATTTAGTTTATATAATTTATCATACACACATATTACCTCGTCTTTATACAAATTTAATACTACATTTCAACTTTATACATAATATTATCTTATACAATTATTATTTCTATGTTAAAACTCTCACACGCATTCCTTATCTTTATTACTTCATAATTGCCTTCATAGCGATAGCTGGGGGCAGCGTATTCATAGCAAAGCCATACGAAACTCATAAAATTACTAAATCGTTTATTTCTACAAAACATTATACAGATTTCAGCTCTCATATATACTACATATATATACCCAACTCATTTATTAACACCTTAACCTGTATATACCTCAACAATATCTATTATGAATAAAAACACTAATAAGACATTTTTATTTGAAGTTAATGAGGCAATAAATACTATGAATTGTTCTTTTGATAAACTAAACAGCATTATAAATCTACAAAACTCAATAAATATTTTCTCTATGAATATCTGTAGCATTAAAAAACATTTTGATGAACTATGTATTCATCTAGATAACATGAACACCAAATTTGATGTTATTATTTTAACAGAGGCTTGGTTAGGGCTTGGTAATATATCAATCACCAATTTCTCAATCTCAGGTTACTCAACTCATACAACTTTAAATAATAAAAATCAAAATGACGGTATTGTAGTATACTTAAAAGACACCCTATCGGATGTCTCGATAATAGAATTTAACACATCAGCACTAACAACTTTAGAAATTTCTTTCAAATTATCAAAAACGGCCTTTGTAATTTATCCTACTTATAGATCTCCTAATGGTATTATTGATATAGCACTAGAAGAATTAAACGATATAATACTGAGTAGTTCTAATCTAAAAAAAGCTAAATATAAAATCATATTAGGTGATTTTAACATCGACATACTAAAACCTACAAAAACAAATGAAGATTATCTCATGTTAATGGCCCAGTTCGGATTTATACCTGTAATTATAAACATAACCAGACCTGTGTCTAATACTTGTATTGATCATATTTTTGTTAAAGCAAAGTCTTTATATCACATAAAGCCAATAGTTATTAATTCCAATATAACAGATCATTACCCAAACATAATTAGTATAGGAAATTTACTTGACAACCGAAATAATAAACCAAATCTCTTAAAAATACTTATAGCAGATGATGCTAAATTAACTGACCTAATTCAAAATTTTGAGTGGTCTGAAATGTATAATATTATCGATTCTAACAGAGCAGCACATTATTTTACGGAAAAAATAACTAGTCTTAAAAAACAAGCTTCTACCGAAATATCTATCAATTCTAAAACTAAAAAAATTAAACCATGGGCCACTACCGCATTAATTAATTCCATAAGGCATAGAGATCACCTTCACCTTCAAGTTAGGAAATATCCTTTAAATCTAAAACTAAAAGACTATTACCTTAAATTCAGAAACAAGTTAACGTATTTAATAAAAGAAACTAAAATTAAATACTACAAAAAAGAAATACATAAATCCGGGAACAATACCAAACATAAATGGCAATTAATCAATGATATCATATCCAGAAACATTAAATCAAATAATTTTAATGAATTACTAAATAATATAAAAGCTAATACTGAACCTAATGACAGAAAACCAGCCTCAATCTTGGCCGATAATTTTAATGATTATTTTATAAATGTGGCAACGGATCTAGTAACACAACTGAATAACGATACTAATGTAAATAATTTGTCCAACATCCACCGATCTAACAATACAATTATGTCAAATAATTCCCCCTTAAATAAATTTGAGCTGATAACACATGAAGATATATTACAAGCAACTTCTAAATTAAAAAATGGTGCATCACCTGGTATCGATAACATATCCTCTAATCTTCTAAAAAAATATATTACTTTTCTTGTTAAACCTCTCACTCATCTTTTTAACCTATGTATCACCCAAAATAAAATTCCTGATGTTTTTAAAGTAGCAATTATTACACCCATTTACAAGAAAGGTCTAACTTCTATTATTAGTAATTTTAGGCCAATATCTGTAATATCAAATGTAGCAAAAATATTTGAAAAAATTATAAAAGCAAAATTAGTACATTACTTAGAATCGAATAACCTACTATTTGAACACCAATATGGTTTTAGACCCGATAAAAGCACTGATCAAGCCATAGCAATTGTAACCAAAACGATCTATAGTACACTGGAAGAAGGAAAAAAATGCGCAACTATTTATCTTGACCTGGCGAAAGCCTTCGATACTGTGGACCATGTAAAGCTTCTAAAAAAAATGCACGACATAGGTATTACTGGTTCGGCTCACTCACTATTCGAATCTTATTTGGAAAAAAGAAAACAGAGGGTTAAAATAAATGATAGCATCTCTTGTGAGCAAACTATTATATGTGGTGTTCCTCAGGGTACTACACTTTCTCCAGTACTCTTCAATATTCAGCTAAATGATATAAAACTTTTAAACTTAAATAGCAAAATTATTTGTTACGCTGACGATACGGTATTAATTTGTAATGGTTTAACCTGGGAAGAAGTTTTCGCTAATATTGAGGCAGATTTACTGTCAATTAAAATCTGGCTAAAGAAAAACAATCTATTTCTAAATTTAGATAAATCAGCCATACTACTTCACTCCCTATCTGAAAGTACCCTACCTACCTTAAATGAACTAAAAATCCATGAATGTAAAACTTTATTACTAAATCACTGCCAGTGTAAATCTGTTTCCATTGTCAAAAATTACAAATACTTAGGTATCGAAATGTGTCATGATATGAAATGGAAAAATCAAATTATTAATACTTCCAATAAGTTAAGAAAGATGATTTTCATCATGAAATCACTACGTGAAATACTAGATTTTAAAGACATTAAACTTATATACTTAACTCTATTTGAACCTTTAATCACATATGGCATAATTGGTTGGGGTAGCGCCTATGATAATGTGCTATCACGACTTCAAAAATGCCAAAATACTATTATTAGAGTTGCTTGTAACAAAAAATGGAGATATCCTACAAAACAATTATATGAAGAATTTTATGTACTTAATATAAATAAACTATATATAAAAACCTGTACCATTTTCCTAAAAAAACATAACCTGTTATCCCCAGTAAATCACAAAATCAACACTAGATATGCTTCTAATAACTATTCGCTAAAATATCCAAAAAAAACTGGATGTAGTAAAATATATGATATTGTTGGGACACATATACATAATATAATGCCCAAAGAAGTGGCTAATATGTCTCTTTCTATTTTCAAAAAATATATCACACATTGGCTTCACCATGAATACGATGCTATAATATTGTAGATTTAGGATTAATTTGTTTTCTTCTTGTTATTT
>NW_026099573.1:3205061-3222716 GCF_025091365.1 Daktulosphaira vitifoliae | reverse complement strand
CCCGTTTGCTGTGCTCTCACTGCGGTGGAATCGGGCTCTACGGGGCTACGAGCTGCTGCAGCGGGCGCAGTTCCCTAGCTCGGGGAATCGGGCGCGTCCTCAGGTTGCGGATAGAGGAACGGCCTGCAGATATGCAGGCTAGCCGCGAAATAAGCAGTCCATTAATTTGGACTGACGAATAAGCGGTCGCGGACAGCGAGCCCCTCGTTCGCTTGTTAACCCTGCAGATATGCAGGGTAGCCGTGATATAAGCCACTCCTAGAGTGGACGAATAAGCGGTAGCGTTCGAGGAAAACGGGCAGGTGGGCCCGATAGCCTGGTAAGGCGACCACCTAGGTGAAGGTAACACCGAAAACAAATCCCCTGGCGGTAGGTAAAACGCAGGGAAGGACACCCGTAAAACCAATCATGGAAGGAAACCATTCAAATATAACGGTTACCGCGCCAGGAGAATCGGAGTCTCCAGGGCCGGCTGGGAAAGGTGTCGCTACAGGCCTAACCCGGTCGTCATCCAGCGACTGTACCAGAACCGTGGGACTGGTGAGGCAGGGTCCAGGGGGCGTTCGCGCCCAAGTAACTGTCGGAGGGTGTGCCAAGCAGGCACCCTCCAGTGACCTTCGGGTCACTGAGGTAACTGCTGGTGGCTTAGCTACCATCGAGGAGATGGTGGACGACTGGGAAGGCGTGCGTGATCGTTTTCGTGACGACATGCCGCTGACCCAATCGGAATTTACCAAATGGAATGGCTGGCTCCACTGCGTGGAGACTGGAGAATTGTCGTTGGACTCGTTCCCGTGTGGCCAATTCCGGACGGCTGAAGCCTTCCGGAGTTCAGTGTCTACGGTGCTGAGGCTAATGAAGAATGATCTGGACAATGGTCGTCCATTCGCTCCAGAAAGGGTCAAGGAGTATGACCCTCTAGAAGGTATCGATGAGCCCGAGCAGAGGGCGGAGCTCATCGATAAATGCATAGCCAGCCGCCGAGGAGAAGACGCGGCTGTACGGCTCATGGGCGTTGCCCGCCTAGTTGCATCGGAGCTAGTATCCCGATACAGTGACAGTGGGATAATGAAGTGCATGGGGCGTGGACTTCATCAGGCAGTAGAGTACATGGCGTACACAGATTCGGCGAAGCAGGAAGTGTCGTCGTCTCCGGTTGCTATGGCCGTGGAAGATGACGACGAGGTGATGCGGACGGGCGACCGCCGTGGTAGTGCAGAACCCTCCCTGGGGGAAGGTTCATCCACTCACCATAGAGAGGTCTCGCCAGCCCTGAGTCCGTTACCGGAGAGTACTCCCCCATTACGGCATCCTGGGAAGAGGAGAGCGCCATTGGACGAGGAGGGTGACAGTGATGATGAGGCCACGTTCGACGTCGGCCTCAATCACGTTGTGGCTCTCGCTAGAACGGCGGAAGTCGAGGGGAGCCTGATGAACGAGGTCCCGGGTACCCACCTGGAGTACCTCGTTCAGCAGATCTCCCTCTCGTGCCAGGCCCTCAGTGAACTGAGGGGTTCGGTGCGGCCATCCCGCAAGAGGAGGCACGACCCGTTGGAGGAGGCGACTACCACGTCGTCGTCGATGATCGAGAGCATAGGCGCGCAAGTGGCCGTGCTACGGGGGGTCATTGACAAGCGACGTGGTATGGGTGTGCACAGAGAGGTGCAAACCGCGACAAAGTGCTTGGAGGATATCCTGGAGAGGGAGAAACGCGGAAGAGCGTCTCCGACGTCCAGGAACCCTCTTGAAGCAGAGGTAGGAAACAAACCTCGGGCGCCGGAAATTGCGCCCGTTGTTTTGACTAAGGAAGTCGGGACACAAACCGCCGTCGTCGTGGACCCGCCGGCCACTACGCCGAAGGAAGCCGACGAGGCGGTAAAGGGAAAAAGGAAGAGGAAGAAGAAGCGGTCTACTGCCNGAGGAAGAAGAAGCGGCCTACTATCCCATGCCCTGCCTCCGATCCAGCCATCTTGCCTACCCAAAGGCAGACTGATGGGATGGAGGCGAGTCGGGCAGACTACGAAGGGTCTGTAGAAGGGGATGCGGGAGCTGCTCCCGCTGAACCGCTATGGACCCAAGTAGTAGGAAGGAAGGCTGTGGTGAAGAGGAGGGAGGATGCGGCATCCAAGCCCAAACCCCCACCCACGGCGAGCAACCAAAAGGCAGCAAAACTGCGGTCGAAAGTGCCGCGAACAGAGGCCGTGGTGATCGGCCCTCTTAGGGAAGGTCAAAAGTACGCCACGGTGATGGGCGCAGCCATGGCTGCGGTTGATCTTCAGGCCCTGGGCATCCATGTGTCCGGGACCCGGAGAACTAAGACGGGGGCTGTCCTCTTGGAGGTCCGAGGGTCAGCTGAGCAAGCTGACCTTCTGGCGACCAGATTGAGGGCAGCCCTGCAGGAGATGGACGTGCGAGTGCACCGTCCCTCAATGACCTGCACCGTCCTCCTCCTAGACGTGGAGGAGTGGCAGGATGAACAGGATGTGCACAAAGCACTGAGCGCCGCCCTGAATTCTCCGAATGGAGAATTGCCGCCGAATGCAGGACCTATTACGGTCCGCACGAACGTCGGCGGTAAAGGGCGGTATGCGAGGTGCGAGGTGCCCCTCAAGATGGCTCATCGCCTGGCAGCCATGGGCCGAGTCCGGGTTGGGTGGACTACCTGTAGGCTGAGGATACTTGATAAAGGTCCNTGAGGGAGTCCCCTCGTCGTACCGGCCTCTTTGTATGTTGGACGACGTGGGGAAGATCCTCAAGCGGCTGTTGGCCACCCGCATAGAGCATCACCTGGAGACGGTCGGAGGGCTGGCGGACGGCCAGTTCGGGTTCAGGAAAGGGAGGTCGACGGACGACGCGGCCTCCCTTTTGCAGCAGTTGGCCGTCAGGGCCGAGAACGGACCGGGCTTCTGCGTTGCGGTGAGCCTGGACATCCGGAACGCTTTCAACTCCGTGCGATGGTCACACATCCTCGGAGCGTTGGAAGCGTTCAATTTAGCGACAATTTAGTACAGTCGACGAATTAATATCTAATATGAAAAAATATTTCGAAAAGCTCCTTATCGTGTTGAAATATTTAAATCTGAAGCTCCTGGTATAAACCTACCCCCCGAAGCAGTTATTACCCGTTGGGGATTTTGGATAGAGGCTGCAATATACTATTGTGAACATTTTAAATCAATACTTCACGTATTAAGTTGCCTAGATGAAGACGAAGCCGAATCCATCAAAAAAGCAAAACTGTGCATTTGGCTTAAATAAAAAGTAATTTTGAAGTTATTACTAAAACTGTAATAGAACTACAAAACAAAAAATACTTTTTATTGTCTGATTCACTTGCCGTGGTAACAAATGTGAATCAGAAATCATCTCTGTTAAAGGGGAATCGTGAAAAACCAGTTTTTACTAAACTACAAAAAGTTTTTGAAAAAAATAATGGTTAAAGAATTTTAGAAAAGATATCAAAAATACTTGACAGTGAAAATTATAGTAATTTAGATGACTTCAGTGACTTTTCGGATGATTACTGAAGTAATGATATTGTGTACTATAAATATGCGCCTATTACGTCAGTAGATGTCGAGCGTACATTTTCAACGTACAAAACGATACTATCAAACAACAAAAGGGCATTCGAATTCGAAAACCTAAGAAAACACTTGATTATTCAATGCAATAATTACGGTAAGACTAGTTTTGAAACAAATTTTGTTTATAGAATAAATTGATATTTCTTCAACTATTTTCATACATATTGTTTATATTTAATTTTTCAGAAAATCCATAAACACGACATTATTTAACATTTCTTGTCATTCAGCTTAAAAGTCGAAGCCAGACATTATTTTGATTCTTACAGAATTAATTTTTTGTATTTTTAATTTGATATTATAATTAAAAGAATAAATTAATTAAATACCCGTATTTTTTTTCAATGAAATATATTCATTTTAATGGTATTTAAAGTCCTAAAAAAGTATATTCAGCACAATTACTAATATTTTGTACTTTATTATTTAAAAGAAAATTAAGAAAATAAATAAAAAAAGACATAACCCTCGAAAAAAAATTCCCTCAATCCCCGTAAACACCGGAAATTGCCCAAAAAATTACAATTTTAAAAATCGGTAAATTTGAACATTTTTTCAATTTTTTTTTTTTAACTGCCATAACTTTTTTAAAAATGACCGAATCATTATAATTTTTTTTTATAGACACTTTAGGTATTTACCTAAATACCTTCACGACTTTTTTTTTCGATTTGCAACTTCACGTGTCGAAGAAGCGTTAAAAATTCATTAAATATTATCCTAAATAAAGACATCGTAACTTAATAAACCAAGAAATGGCCCTAGTGGTACCGGTGTCAAAAATTATATGTATTATATAATAAACAATCCAGTACGGTCAGGAGCCATTTTAGTTGGTACAACTATAGATTGACATTTGATAGTGATTAATATCACTATCATAAAATAAATATAGGGATTCTGGCCCCCGCTTCACCTACCCATCTTACCACAAAGGGTGAACGTGAAGAAGTATGGAGGGGGAGTAAATCCAACGTAAACTAACATACTGCAATGGGAGGGGAAACCCAACGTAAACTAACCTAAGGCGGGTGAAGAACCTATCCTTCTCCACCAAGTCATATAAGAGAGGGGCATTGAAACTTAACGTAAACTAACCTAAAGGTGGGGGGATGAAACACGACGTAAACTAACACAACCTGTCACAAATTTATGTGGAAAAAAATGCTATACGGTTACGAAGAAGAGTACGTATTTTAAACGTTGAATCCGCTAATTTGATATGAGGCTTGCACATATTTAGTTAAAGACCTCACGTAAAATGTTAATTTTACCTAATTTGTAAATAGACAGATTTGTTTGAAACAGATATTGTGTGCCAGATGGCTTTATAGATGATTATATATTAGCTTCGATGCGAAGCTGAGAAGGTATTAATTTTACCATGATGTGTTTATTTATTTATTTTTTTTTTTTTTTGTGTCTGTCACTACTTTTTCTCAGCTCTCACTGGACCGATTTCTTTTAACAATACGTCAAAAGATCACAAATTGTATCTAGTTAAAGACATTACCCTTAAAAATTGAAAAATTATCCCTCGTTCCCCGCAAATGGGGGAAATATCCAAAAAAATTACAAATTTAAAAATAAGTAAATTTTGTCATTTTTTTCACTTTTTTTTCTTAAAACTTCCATAACTTTTTCAAAAATCAACAAATCAACATAATTTTTTTTTAAACTAAAACCTTAGATATTNGGGGGTGGGGATTTAAAATAGCAACTTTTTAACAAAAACTAACTTTTTCAACTTAATTTTTGAAAATTCTCCGGAAATACTGCGTCCTTTAAACATATGTCAAATTAAAGCTTATGTTATGTACTATAAAATTAAAAAAAAAAATTTGTCCCAACGACCTATCTTCTATACGCAAATGGCTACCGTATTTAAAAATATGCTATTTTTGTATTAAAATTCTGGGTTTTGTATTTTTATTTTATTTTAAAATACCTTAAAAGGAGAATACATTGACTTTCATGAATATCATATAATTTAATTGACAAAGAATAAAGTTTATAAGACATAAGAAATTAAACTTCTTTAAATTTTTTACTTTTTTAAAGTCGAAAAAGTAACTTTTAAATTTGACTTAGCTTAAATTTCTAATTTTATCATGCGACAAAAGCAACGAACAGTTGCCGAATCGGTAACACTTGTGTCTTTCACGCGTAGGGTACGAGGTTCAAATCCGTCTGTGGCAATTAATATTTTGCATTTTTTTTTTTTTTTGGTTAGAATACAATTTTCAAATCATTTGATATTTATCTCATTTAGATTCAATAACTTCAATAGATATAAAGTATTCTATCACTATAGTCTCCCCTCGTGAGAAGAAATTTATATTCATGTTAATATTATTTTACTATGTAGTTTTTTTTGTGGCTACGATTTATTTTGTAACCCTCACTAGACCTACTTTTTTCAACGATACGTCAAATGATTACAATTCGTATTTAGTTTAAGTTATTACTCTTGAAAATCGAAAAAATATTCCTTATTCAAATAAAAAGTAGCTTAACCAGTTTTTTCCATACAAACAATTAAAATCATTAATTTCTAATATTCTTAAAGTATTTATTGACGAATTAGATTTGATATGATAAAAGTTTTCAACTACAAAAGTAAATAATTTTACTTTGTAATTTATTAATTTTTTATCTCTATTTGTGTGTGCTACTACCAGTCTATAACATTCCAAATTTTTTTGTAATATGTTGCTATATAAATCATAAATTTAAAAAAAAATGATTTTTAGTTTCACCTGAATTTAACGATGGATTTTTACAATTATTTTCAAATATTATAATATGCTAAATTGAGTAAATTTTTTTTTATTGGTTTTTTTAGTTATATAATCATTAAAATTAATTAAATTCTGAATATTTCCATTGTAGAATTTTTTTAAACACCAAAAGTTAATTAGAAATGATTACTATGATTTTTATTTAAGTGATCTAATACAATAAAAATGTAAAAAAAATCGAACTTTTCTGATAAATGTACTGTAAATAGTAATATCGAATTTTTTCTAAATGATAATACAAATGACATAACCTCTAAAATACTGTAATAAATATGATTGATGGGAGAAAAAATATTAAATAATAATTATATCGAGTTCGATGGTTATAATTTATTAATTTTATTAGAATACCAGCCTCATTTACAATTACCCCTATTCACAATTACCCCTCCTGACCCTATTAATCTTAGCATTTTCATTTTTTTCTATTTAATAATGTCAATTTCAAACTTGCAAGTTGAACTATAAGTTATGGTAACAAATTCATTTTTTAGCTTCGATGCGAAGCTGAGAAGGTATTTTTCATTAAAACTTTCACTTTAAAAGACAATAAAAAATAGGTTCAAAATGATTACCTTTAACATATTAAAAATCAAAATCAGTATTAATTTAATACAATTTTTTTTGTTCTTAATTATTTTTTTTTATATGTAAATACTTATTTTTTAATAATAAGTAATAATATTAAAACTTAGAAGTAATAGAAAAAGTTTAATTGCACATTTGAAAACATCACGAAAAGTTTATTTAGAAAAGTATATTTTTTTTCTGATGAAAGTTCCTTTTGTTTAGTGTATTTATTCATAAGTAACAAAATTTTTTTATTAAAAAGTATTGCATAAATTCCTTTAAATTTGTATACGCATTAAAAGTATATGAATATACAACTCCTTTTTATTTTTATAATATCTCCGTAAAAATTACAATATTATATTATTGAATACCACTTTCATACTCAATTTAATTACTGTAATTATTATGTATTCATATATTATAGTTATAAATCGGGGTAAAATTAAGGGAATAAGTGTTATTGTTGTTTTTGAAATAATCTACCAATTTCATTTTTTTCTATTTAATAATATTTATTTCAAACTTGCAAGTTGAGTTAAAAGTTATGGTAATAAATTCATTTTTTTTTTATTAAAACTTTCACTTTAAAGAACAAAAAGAAGTAGGTTCAAAATGATTACTTTTAACATATTAAAAATCAATATCAATAATAATTTGAAAATAATTGATTTTAAAAATTATATAATATATAATTAAAAGAAATACTAATCTGGGTATAATTAAGGAAATAGAAGTTGATGTTGCTTTTGTCCATCAATTTTTTTAAATTAAACACTATCTACAAATTTGCATCGAAGCGTTTCTTATGATAGTGATTTTAATCACTGTCAGATTAAATCTATACTGGTCCTAACTATGCAACATCCCCATTATACCGCGACCCCACTGTGCTGGGTTTTTTTATACTATATCACTTGAGATTAATACAGCAGATGGTTTAACACGGTAGCGATGTTGCCGTCTATTACATTAATTATTAATATAAGAATTATAAGCTGCGCTATTCGTATAGTGAATAATAAATCAATATTTTTTATTGACAATATATAATAATAATAGTAACGATAGTTTAAGTTTTCTTATTATGAGATGTTTAGCAAAACACATTTAAAATGAACACTACTACCGCCACCGCCGCCGATAACGACAACGACGATAATCGCTGGAATATATATTCTAATGTTTATAATATTATTATAATCTGTATAATTGCATACACTTATCGATTAATGTCATATATATTTTGTTTGAAATATTACTTGTATCCCCTCTCAAAGTTTTAAATTATTACTGTAACTTTAATTAATTTTTTTTAATGAAATAATAGTCTCGACTAACAGATTGCATTCTTCATCCGTCAAAGCATTTGAGACGGCAGACGGTCATAATTTTTAAAAAGGCATCTGTTTTAAATCCAAATTACAAGTATGTATAAACATTACACTTGCGTTTAAGACTGAATTTTTTCACGCTATTATAAATAACAATTCAATTTATCAACTACTATTTTAATTTACTTGGGTGGCTTTTATAAAAATGTAATGTAACAAATGCTGTATAACATGTAGAAACCTGAATACTTTTTTTCTCAGACCACTTGTTAAACTTAGATCGTTTTGCTCACGATATGATGTAATTGTGCAAATGTGTTTAATGACTACCACCACCTTTAACATTGTAGCGCATAATACAGTAACAAAGCTGACCGTATTTATAAAGACGTCAATAAAGATTTTATTCACTCTTTGACTAAGCTTTTATAACGGCTCGCTAACATATTGCTTAACAATATTTGGTTAAACCTATACAAGTACTAGTATTTTTTAAAATTATTATTTAAATTTAAAATCGAATAACAATTCGATAACAATGTACATTTTACTGATGCTACATAAAGTAAGTTTTTTATATTGTTGAATGAATATTTCAATATTTTTGACACTTATATCAAAAATTGTTTTATACACATTTTTTTTTCATAGCTACCTCTTCCGCGACTGTTCCACACCATCGTTCGGTTAAATGTAGGGCTAACAACAGTAAGGTCAAATTGAAAAAGTTGCGTATACAATTGCCGGACGCAAAAAATTTCATCGAAATTGATTCTTTATTGGAGCGGGGAGCCGTTTAGTTTTATCGGAAAAACGTGGAAAATTTCGCGAGCTATCAAGATTTTCTACGTGCTGTTAAATCCGAGCTGGTTTCCAAACTCGGTGAAATCGCTGCTGTTCGACCGATTTAATATAATCTCAAATTGGAGGCCTCGTACCATATACTGCGATCGAAAGCACCATCCGAAGACCGTGCCTTCAAGACACAGGCTAGGGTGTTATTGTCCGACACGGACATTGTGGGTGCGAATGACGATTTTGAGATTATGCTCGCTGAGGAATACGTGTACTCGGGTATGAGTAGCGGATTCACTCTAACGCATATCAACGGACTCATGCTTAGCGTATACAAGTATACGCCCCTCGCCGGCTCATCATATATTCCGGTCTCATCCGAAATTTTTCATAGGCAATCATCAACCCACAAAACATCAATCAGTCCTGTTTCAAGTGGTCCATTTTGGTGAGACACGTTAGGGATAATAATAATACGAGTGTTAATAAAAAATATTTTAACGAGGATCATAGGTATGATTTCACAGGGTTAACGTTCCCCTCACCTGTGTCCCAAATTAAAATATTTGAACAGATTAAAAATTACCCCTATTAACAATTACCCCTCCTGACTCTAATTAAGTGTCACCTGTATTCTTCTTTCTATTTCTTCTTCTTGCCATTCACACTCTAGTACGTAGTAGTTACGTTTTAAACCAAAAATAATTCCCCAGAACCTATATAACATATATATAATTATTATTATTGACTTCTTAATTCTAAGAGAGTAATATAAGAATTGTAAAATAGAATATTAATTGTATTTTAATAAAAATGTATATATTTTGACATATAACTTTTAATCTAGAAATTAATTTTTTGTTACTCTTTTATTTTAACATAAATATTTGTTCATAACATAGTAATAGTACAACAAATAATTAATTAATTATTTAATTAACAAAAATATTAAAATTTATGAAAACAATTTAAAATAGCCATCTTATAGAGTACATTATAAGACAAATAACCCAGCACAGTGGAGGCATCCCAAAGTTGGAACCATTATTTTTATTTTATTTTTTTATTTTTATTTTTCAACTTCTAAACAGGCAATATTTTAAAAAAACATTAAAAGCTAAGTTTAAATTTATACAACAAAATATTATTACTATATACAATATAAATTATTTTGATAAACAATGAAATACTATAAACTAAAAACAAAAAAGTCTTGACTAAACTCATTAAGTCGCCTAAATATTCTATGGAGTGGGTGATTTTACCATATGAGGTAGGATGAAGGGGAAGTTGGAAAAGGAAGTGGTTTCTTGTGTTATGGGAATGTACTCGGAAGGATATTTTGGAAAGAAGTTCAGGAGAATCAATGGAACCATTGAGAAGGGATTTTATAAATGACATGTCAACATCCTCTCTGCGGGAGGCTAAAGAAGGAAGTCGGATAGCGGTGCGAATAGGGGAGTAGTCATGAGGAGGATGATTTATTTTCAAAAGGAAGGCAACATAATAGGAAAGGAGTTTAATTTGTACTCTTTCCATTCTAATTATATCTTTAACAAGGTAAGGATGCCATACCACAACCCCATACTCTAGTATAGATCGAACCAGGGACCGGTAGAAGACACGGAGACAGGAGGGAGAGGAGAAGTTCGAAGTATTTCTTTTAATAAAGCCTAATACTTTTAGGGCTCTACCAATAATATTGTTCATATGGAAATCAAAGGAAAGAGAAGGAGTACTAAATGTTTGATAACGGAAACACGGTTGAGAGTTAAGCCTTCAAGGGAGTATGAGTGATGTAGAGGTGAGAATTACAGGAAAATGACATTACATGAAATTTTTTGGTATTAAGATATAGGTTGAGCTCCTTGTCCCAATTGGAGAAGGTGTCGAGGTCTGATTGAAGGAGTAAATAGTCGGTTGGTGAGCTTATGTTGAGAAAAAGTTTGATGTCGTCGGCAAAAAGAAGTGCTTTAGAGTTTAGGAGAAAATCGGGAAGGGAGTTGACATAGAGGGTGAACAAGAGGGCTGAGATGATCACCTTGAGGAACGCCAGAAGGTATTATGCAAAGATCAGAAAGCATACCATTAATTGAAACAAATTACCTTCTGGAGTTTATATAAGATGACAACCATGAGAAGTGGATTGCCAAAACCAAGGTTATCTAATATTTTAATAAGAGTACCGTGATCAACCGTATATAAGGCTTTTTTGAAATCAGTAAATATTACATCAACCTGCGAGCCGATTTCAATATTATCTAGGATATAAGTAGAAAAGACGATACTGCTTGTTACTGATGATTTCCGAAGACGAAAGCCATATTGGCTGTCACTGAGAATGTGGTTAACACTTCTCTTAATAGAGGAAAAAACCAGGGATTCAAAAATTTTAGCTATACGAAGGAGAATGGATATAGGTCTGTACTTTGTAATGTCGAATGGATCGCCGGATTTAAGAATTGGGGTTATAGAGTAAGTTTTTCAAACAGTAGGAAAAACTTCCTCATTTAGGGAACGTTGAAAGAGGAGGAAAGTATTTGGGCTAGGGAGTCACGACACCTATAAAGTAAACGGGCCGAAATATTATCAGGACCATTAGAGTGGTTGTTTTTTAAGTTTTCAAGAGCGTAGAAGACATCAAATAATGAAAAAGAGCAGTTTGAGTTTTGAGTGGAAAAAGTATTTGGGGGTTTAAAAACTGAGGAAATGAATTTAGAAAAGAGATTGGCATTGTTAAGTGGTGAATTTGATACTTCATAAAAAAGATGGACAGTGGAAGGAATTTGTGAGTGTTATTTAAGGTCTCTGGTGTATTGCCAAAGTAAGAAGGGGTTAGTGGAGAGAGAGCGCTCAGTGTAACTGATATAAGAACAGTAGTTACTAAGGGATAATTTTTTATATTTGGCTCGTAGATGAGAGAAAACGGAAAAGTCAGAAGGCAGATTTGTTTTTTTAAACAGTTTATGTGCATATTTTTTTTTGTTTATTAGGGACTTTAAAGAAGGTAATGCCCAACGGGGAAATTTAGGGCTTCTGAAGGTCTTTCTAGAAATGAAATTCTGAATAGCGTTGAGTAGGGCATCGTTGATAACAGTGGCGGCATCGTTAACAAAATAAAGTGAAGAAGTGGTCTCTCAATTAAAAGAGTCAATGAATTTGGAAATAGAGGAATAGTCACCAGTTTTAAAGTCAAAATAAGAATGTGAAGCATTTGATTTAGGTAGTTTAGGATAATGGTATTGGATAAATAAAGAAGGATGGTAAAGATTAGGTTTGATAAGAGGCGATATAGCTTTGACAACTGACAAGGTCTTAAAATTAGGTAGGACCAGATCGAGAATGTTACCTATACAATTGGTTGTTTGATTAAATTGAAAAAAGTTAAAGAAGGAAAAAGAATCAATAATAGTTTATAAACTATTAAATTTGGTAACTATTAGTTACCAAATGCTATTTTTGTGTGAAAATTCTCGATTTTATATTTTACCATTTTAACTTTATAATGCTATAACTTTTTGAAAAATATATGTATCAATATAATTTTTTTATGAGAAATAGAAAGTAGAAAGATACTCCTAATTTAGTAATTTTAGCTTCGATGCGAAGCTGAGAAGGCTATAACTTTTTGAAAAGTGTATGGATCAATAAAATTTTTATGAGAAATATTATTTATATCCCTTTTTCATTTGATATACTTTATCTTAATCAGGATATAAATAAGGAAATAGGAGATCATGTAGCTTTTGGAATAATCCACCAATTTTTTAAACTTAAACCCTATCTACAGATTTGTACTTAACCCAACAATGCCACATCCCCACTGTGCTGATTTTTTTTTTAACTTTAATGTCCGTTTTCATCATGAAAAGAAAATAAAGTCAGAAATTTCTTTTTCCATAATAAATTATATTACATAAGCTATAATTTAAGATATATATAAAAGTCTCAGTATTTCTGGAACACTTTCAAAAGTTAAGTTGAAAAAGTGAATTTTTTGTAAAAAAGTTGTCATTTAGAATCCCTTCCTGTGGTCAGGTAAGGGGTCAGATTAATAAAAAACTATATCAAATGATAGGTTAAGATATCGTACAACTATAATAAAATATCATATTGATTTGGTCATTTTTGAAAAAGTTATGACAGTTTTAAGTAAAAATATTTTTATAAATGTCGAAAATTAGCGATTTTTAAATTTGTTATTTTTTTGGAAAATAGTATAAGTAAAGTTAATATAGAATATATTAATACTTTCTTAGCTTCACGTCGATGCTAAAAGGTATTAAAATAATTTGTTGGTGTTAAGTTTCTTCAGCATTACAAATTTTGTATAAATTTGAATAATTTTATTTTTATTTTACGGTATCAAAGGTTAGTTATCCCAGTAGACGAATTAGCATTTAGAAATTTTATTGTAGTTGCTTAAAGTGCTTAAGGATGTATCGATGTTTACATAGATATTCAATATTATTGTACCTCACAATTATTATTATTATTATTAATATATTTGATTACTTCTTTACAAAATTGCTAACTCACCTTATACTAGCTATTTTTCCAGATTGTATTAACTCGTCCATTGTTGCCTTTATTATTTCTACCTCTTCAATAGTTAACCCATAACCAGCTTTGTCAAATACCTTATTTGACTGCGATAATTCTTGGACGTTTTTAATTTGATTTGAGAAGTCACTAACAAATTCTCCATCCTCATATTCATATGTAGCATCAAGTTCACCTGAGTGATTAATATATGAACCATTTTTTCTTTGTCTTGATTTTTTTATATCCTAAAAATATAAAACAATATTTTATGATTTTAAATACAAATAATTAAGAATAAGACTTTTTCATTAAGTACCGCGATCAGATTAACATAAGTATACGTATGTACTTGATCTAAAAAAATAAAAATTTTAATTCCGCAAAATAAAATTATTTTAATACATTATTATTAAAAAATTAAACACAATAGACGTTGTTGATACTTTTATTTCTATAAATCTCATAAATATAAATTATATGACATAAAGTTGTAATATCCATTTCAGGATTGTAATGCTGATTACAATGAAAGGAGAAGACATCTCAATGTTTTTCGTTTTAGGGGAGAGCGGAGAAAGTCGATTTTCTTAGATTTAAAAAAATATAGGAATATTTGTTAATTCGTTTTGGAGTTATTTAAAAATAAATAAACTGATATTGTTTTTTACGGCGTAAGGTTTTTACTTAAAAAAATTTGTTTACTATATTTAAAGATAAACATCACGAATAAAAAGTCTTAATAATATTACAGGAGTATTAGGTAGATTTTTTAATAAAAATAAAGTGGGGAGAGTTGTTTTCTTTTATTATTTGAATATAAAAATTGTGGGGTTAAGTTTTGACTAGTCAAAAATTTTCGCGGTCGATTGACTAGATTTTTATGTGTCAAATAGTAAAATTTCTCGAAAAATAATTTTACAATTTTTTTATAACTATCGCTGTTTGAGACATAGACCAATATCTTCACTCAGAGTACAATACATATTTGTTTTTTATTATTTTGAATTTCTAAGGAAAAGTTTATTTTATTTCAGTACTATTTTAAATAGTCTACTAACCACAAATATTAGAGGTGACGGTGTTACCGGTATACCGATTAGAGGTCGATATACCGGTTACCGTCTTTTTTATTTATACGATATACCGAAAATATCGAAATACCGATAACCGAAATTAGTTATTGAATATTTTAATTTATTTTTAGATTGTTCAAAATTTCCAGTGAGAAATATATGACATATTTACAATACTAAATATATATATATATATCTTAAATACCGATATGGGTTCGTATTATTTTGTTTTTATTGTTGTTGCGTGTTGTTTATCACAATAATTGCATCTTAGCGTTTATATCGAATTGAACATAAAATATGGAACCTATAAATTTAGAGTCAGACCCTTTAAAGTGGTGGAAAGTCTATCAAAATGAATTTCCAACTTTGGCCGTACTTGGTAAAAATTATTTATGCGTGCAGAGTACTAGTGTTCCAAGTATATTCAGTTATCAAGTGTATTCAGTTGTTCGGGCAATATAATTACTGATCATAGATCATCTCTATCAACAGAGCATGCCGAAGAACTCATATTTTTATCTATGAACTCTAAATTTGTATCAAAATAATTAAATAAAATAATAATTTATGATCTTGTTTTTTTTTTTTATAAATTTATTATAAATTAATTAATTCATATTAATGTTATTATGTAATATTATATTATTATGTAATATCGGAAATACCGAGATACCGAAATATCGAGTATATCGAAATTACCGTATCCAAATACCGGTTTAACGATATTTTCGGTATACCGATTCATACCGGTAAAAATTATCATACCGAAATATCGATATTAAAAAAAAATACCGTCACCCCTAACAAATATTAAACACTAACTTCACTTATTAAAAAATAAAACCAGTGTCACCTATTAAGTTAGTATCTATTTATAATAAAACATTAAAGGAACTTAACTTCCCACTTTTTATCGCGTTAGTGTTCAGCATTTGAAACATGAATTTTCATAAAATAATGTCTAAATATGCAAAAAGATCGAGTTTCATAATAAAATTTTAAATATAAATATAGATTTTTTTATTTTTATCATATTTATTTATTTATTTATTATAAGAATAATGTTCGATATGGACAAACGAGTACAACGTAAAAATTTATAATATATGTACAAAAAATAGTGAAAGAAAACCCACCCTAATAAAAAGTTATATAAATTTACTCTTTGAGATATTAGCTTTTAATGATTTAAAGTAATTATATTAGGCTCCCAATTAACTTCAATGAATCACCTCTATAAACTACAAACCCTTTATAAAATGAATATTTAGGGTGGAAAACTAATTTAACACTCATAAAAATTGCATTCTAGTTACACAAAACTATTTTCTTGAACATTCGTATGAAAGCATGAGCGCTGGAACAATGGGGGCGCTGGGGGCAACTGCCCCCATGGGAAAGATTCTGTGAGAGCATAGCCTTCACGGACAGTTTCCTTCCTCTGTATTTGTAGCTGTGCTCAGCCCCCACGGTTCAAAAATTGTTCCGGCGCCACTGCATCAAAGCGTTTTTTTTATTAAATGTATTCCTCGATTTCAAGATCATGTTTGACTGATGGTATTTATATTACATTAGGTTAACATCCCAAAAATCTGGGATTTTTTTTTTTTGTTTCATTGTTTCATCCTAAAAAGTCTTTCAATTTGTAGGATATTTTGATTTAGTTAACGATGTCTTTATATTTTATGCAATTAATTATTATGTGCTTAATGATTAATAAGTCATCGCATATCTCACAAAGAAACGCTTCCTTTTTATTAATTCCGAATCGTTTCATGATAGTAGTTTCAATTATTATCAGATTTAGAAGCTATAGCCTCCAATTGGCAAATTACAACTGTATATTATATGACTAATGCTAAAAAAAGCAAGTGACTAGTCCAAAAAAATAGGTCTTTTTCCCACAAGGATATTTCTGTTCATGCTATTGACCAGATTTGAACTTTGTTAAAACCAGACATAGTTGAAAATTACTTAAATATAATATAATATATATTAAATTCCAACTATACCAGGTCCCCACTATATCAGGGATTATTTTTTAATTTTATAAATGAATCGGTCTTTTAGAGTGATTTTATAAAGAATTCTTTATTAAAAGAAAAAATATAATAGCATTATTAGGTTTTGTAAAAAGGCATACTGATTAAAAATACATCATGTTTTGTTTTTGATCCACATTATTTGACTATATATTTTTATAAAAGATTATAGCAATAAAATATGTGATGCTAGAATAAAGGCCTGAAAATTTGAAAAATTAGTTTTTATTATATTTAAGTTTATCAAAATGAGTTTTTATTAGCCAAACAATTTTTACCATTGTATAATTTTATTAACGACTATAAAATTTTATAAAACTAGAATTTCAATATGCAGCTATATAAAAAAAAATTGTTTTTTAATTTTTTATTCTTAAATATATTTTTTTAGCCTTAGGACTCTTTACAAAACACTATTGAAACAATGAATATATAGAAGTTTTCTTTTGTAATCGTTCTTCTATTAACATAGCTATAATAAATAATTACTTTGAATAAATCGGTTACATTTTTACAAGCGTTGTAGTCAATGTTGTTTAACAGAGTTGTACTTAAACCATATTGCGAATTACAATATTGTTCTTTCAATTTTTCGCTATAATATTCAAAAAGTAACACTGGATTTGGAGGACGCTCAAATATGAATTTTTCCAACAAATTGTAAACGTGTGTATATCTATAGGAAATAATTAAATTTTTTAAGGTATCTTTATTAACAGATACTTAAGCGTTCGTAAATTTTTTACAGTGGACAGTGCACGTAAAAAATTTATACTATCTTCCCTTCAATTTTTCTACATGCACTTATAAAGTAAACTTTTTTAGCTTCGATGCGAAGCTGAGAAGGTATTAATTTTACCATGATGTGTTTATTTTTTTTTTTATTTTTTTTTTTATTTTTTTTT
>NW_026099573.1:3199519-3202299 GCF_025091365.1 Daktulosphaira vitifoliae | reverse complement strand
ATTTTTTTCTATTTAATAATATTTATTTCAAACTTGCAAGTTGAGTTAAAAGTTATGGTAATAAATTCATTTTTTTTTTATTAAAACTTTCACTTTAAAGAACAAAAAGAAGTAGGTTCAAAATGATTACTTTTAACATATTAAAAATCAATAATAATTTGAAAATAATTAATTATAAAAATTATATAATATATAATTAAAATAATTACTAATCTGGATATAATTAAGGAAATAGGAGTTGATGTTGGGTTGGGTTGGTTACATTTTTAACTTTATAATGCTATAACTCATTGAAAAGTGTACGAATCAACACAATTTTTTTATGAGAAATAATATTTTTTAATAATCCCTTTTTCATTCGACATACTTTATCTTAATCAGGGTATTAATAAGAAACTAGCAGATAATGTAGCTTTTGTAATTATCCACCAATTTCTTAGAATTAAACACTATCTACTGATTTACATCGAAGCGTTTCTTATGATAGTGATTTTAATCACTGTCAGATTAAATCTATACTGGACCCAACTATGCAACGTCCATACTATGCCGCGACTCCACTGTGCTGGGTTTTTTATTAATTAATGTAAGATAAAACTTCTTTAAATTATATATGACCCTTTATAAAAGTTAAATGTTATTACTACTTACAAACTAATGCCACTATTTGTCTTTTTCATATAACATGTTAACGCATTATTGATTGATGAGTCTTTCGTTATAGATTCTTTACGATTATAAGAGGAGGTTTTCATTGATAACTTATTGATACGTTCATCCATCATTCCATTATTATATATTTCTTTTATAGAATCGTTGGATCTACTCATTATTGAAAAAGTAATTTGAATGCTGCAAATTATACATACAAAAGAACTTAATTATGAAATAAATAAGTGAAAAATAATAAATTTGTAGTTAAAATAAATAAAATATTAATTGATGTGTTGTCAAGGTATTATCACAAATTTAATGAATTTCTAAATTATTTGTGTAATTAATTTTTCTTCAAAATTTTTTGAATTCTATATACACCCTTTAACATAAACATATAAAATAAGGATTCAAACCATTTAATTTTTTAGTGGCTTCAGTTTAACAACTAAATTTTAAACATTTTCCAGTATAGGTTATATTTTGTAACAAAATAATTGTCCTCATCTAAAAAATATTTTTATACCACATTATGTACAATGTAATTTTTCTAAGAATGTTTCGTTAAATTATGATTTTTTCATAAAAATTCAATTTATTTTTATAAAACACTATAGGTACATATCAAGTTTATATTATGTTTTTCCAGCAAACTCATACAGGGCGATCGACTCGTCGACTTTTTTGTAAATCATTTTATCTAACATGCATAATACATAAATAAATGATAAAACTAGGTTTTTAAACATGGATACGGTTCACTGTATTACAGCCTCCTTATTAACTAATATAAGATTAGTACACTTATATGGTTAATAAGGACGCATATACATGAATACCAATAATATTGTAAGAGAATTATATGGAGATCCGATCTGATTTATACATTGTCCTTCGATTGAAATGTCCAATTCCTTCAAACTGCCTTTTAATAAGGATGACCACGACCGGAATGAAATGTGACGCAAATTTCGAAGTCTTTGAACTGTTCGGTGACACAAATGAAGAAACATAAAATATCAAAGTTTACATGAGTGATGTTGTACTTAAAACAACCACAGATCTAGTATACTCACAATAACCATGCTGTCGCTTCAAAGCCCATACTATGACCCAACGGCGGAAAAAAACAACGGGTATATGCGATATCACATAAAAACGAAAACTACTAGACTAACTAAATTTGGCGTCAAAATAGCTTACACCGCCTTTAATAATTTGATTAGATCAGTTTTTGAGTGCCGTACATACATCCAGTGCTCGAATTGGCAAAAAATAAGTAGGGGAGCTCAACCTAACAATTTGAAAACTGCTTCCCGAAGACCTTTTTTTTTTTTTTACTCATTACATTATTTAGTATTTATTAATAAATCATATTTCATTATCATACTATAATGAAATATGATATCATATAAATTATAAAAAATTATTTTATTACAATATATTTGTAATAAAATAATAAATAATTGTAAAATTGATCACAATTTAAATCTATATTTAAAAAAAAAATTCGGTCGTATTTTCCACTGTCCTCCCGTCCCAATAAAAAAAAGTAACCCAGCACAGTGGGGTCGCGGCATAGTGGGGATGTTGCATAGTTGGGTCCAGTATAGATTTAATCTGACAGTGATTAAAATCACTATCATAAGAAACGCTTCGATGCAAATCAGTAGATAGTGTTTAATTCTAAGAAATTGGTGGATAATTACAAAAGCTACATTATCTGCTAGTTTCTTATTAATACCCTGATTAAGATAAAGTATGTCGAATGAAAAAGGGATTATTAAAAAATATTATTTCTCATAAAAAAATTGTGTTGATTCGTACACTTTTCAATGAGTTATAGCATTATAAAGTTAAAAATGTAACCAACCCAACCCAACATCAACTCCTATTTCCTTAATTATATCCAGATTAGTAATTAGTTTAATTATATATTATATAATTTTTATAATTAATTATTTTCAAATTATTATTGATTTTTAATATGTTAAAAGTAATCATTTTGAACCTACTTCTTTTTGTTCTTTAAAGTGAAAGTTTTAATAAAAAAAAAATGAATTTATTACCATAACTTTTAACTCAACTTGCAAGTTTGAAATAAATATTATTAAATAGAAAAAAAT
>NW_026099573.1:3191441-3197329 GCF_025091365.1 Daktulosphaira vitifoliae | reverse complement strand
AAAAAAAAAAAAAAAAAAAATAAAAAAAAAAATAAACACATCATGGTAAAATTAATACCTTCTCAGCTTCGCATCGAAGCTAAAAGTAGTTGGGGTGCGCAAAAAAACAAAAAAAAAAGTAGAGGAGTTCCGTCCCCCTGCGCACCCCCCCCCCACCAATCCGAGCACTGCATACATCCCTTTCATCAACTAATAGGTCCCCAAAAACACATTTTACGAATACCGAATAGTAAGAAAAAATTATTTCTAAACACAATTTTTAAGGGTAACTTTTGTAAGTTAAATGGGAACCTATTATTATTATTTTGTTACTAAATGAACAATGTTCTAAATAAAATTTGGACTGGTCGATAACCAGTTTATTTTATTACTTTTTAAGATATTAGCATTTAAAGATTTCGAAAAAATGAAATGCAGGATAGTGTTTAGCAACGCTTATTTTAACTTACAAATAAGAATTTTTCAACGTTATGCACTCTTCTCACCTATAACTAAAAATTACATTTACTTAAAAAGTAATAATACAAAACTGGTTAGTGACTAGTAAAAATTGTATTCATTTACTATTAATTAACTACTACATGAAAAATGGTCTAACATTCTTCGTTTAATAGTAAAAAAGTAATTATAGGCTCCCATTTAACTCATGGAAGTGCTCCAAAAATTTACTCTTAGACTATTAACTTAGAAATAGTTTATTTCTGGCAATAACCTTAATGTGTTTCAATGGATTATAAAAATAAATTAAATTTTAATTTGTATATTTTTATGAACAAACCCTTATTTATAATAGAAATAAGAGATATTATTCTTAAAAAATCTCACTGCATAATATTCTATTTTTTTGGGGAGGTTTAGACTCAAAAGCTTTCTAAACTTTGCATATGCCTCTTTACTTGTTTTGTATGTAAAAATGGGCGTCCAAGTCAAAGTCATACTCAAGATATACTTTGATAAGAGGGGGTATGTATGAGATATTTTTTACTACACCCTTCGAAATGTTGTATTCAGTAAGGAAACGAGTTACTATTATTCTCATTATTTGTAACAATTGACCTGTTTTCTTACTTTTTAAACACCTGTATATATTTATTTTTATCATGAGAGAAGAGTTCTATTACAATACCCCGTCTCCCACAAAAACATCCATGATAAAATTCAAAACAATATTTAGGATTTTTTGTGTGAAAATCACATATATCAGAAAATTTTTATTGACTGTTATTCAAAATGTTTGTAGAAAAGTTTTTTTTAATAGTAACAATTAATCCATAAATATGGATTGGGAAAATGTTGGAGCAATTTCCTTAAAAACTTTTTTTCTTTGTGTACTTTTGCATTAAAGCGTTTTATAATAGTTTTATTACTGTAAGATTTAAATCTATACTCAAATTTACCATAACAAATCCTGACTGTACTTGGCTTTTATTTAATAACTCATTTATTTCATTAAATAAATTTTTATCATTAATGACCATACTCAAAGTCTTTGTTTTTATTTTAAATTATTATTAAAATTAACTTAAGTGAAAAATTAACTGAAGAACAAATTAAATTTTCAGTGTAATATAATTATTTTTAATTATTTAAAAAGTCCAAAATTTGGCAAGATTAAAAAATGCTAATCATTTAACAGTATAAACATTCATGTGACCATTTATACATAAATAATAAATTATATATCACAAATAATATAATTTCATTATAAAATCAGCATCATCATAAAGTAGTACTCATTTAGACAAATCAAATACAATTTTTTTTTGTATTTAAAATTATGTTTGAATAAACTATAAAAAAAAATACTTAATATTGATTACACTACATAAAAAAGTAGTTATACAGGGTGTTCAGTAAGTCAGGAAACGGGTTTCTATTGTTCTCATTGTTACAAACAATGAGAACAATAGAAACCCGTTTCCTGACTTACTGAACACCCTGTATATAGTGCTTAAAATTAAAAAAATAACTATTCAAGTAATAAAAAATTTTGAATAAACATTTTTACCTAGTTTTTCAAAGTATCTTTCTTTGTGTGCCCATTTAAGTAGTAAATTATTTTTTACAATAAGAAATATAAAATTTGTAAAGCACACACTAGTATATGGACTCCACATTTTATTTTATAATTTTTTAACAATTTTTGAATAAAGAAAAATGTAGTAAATGTATAATATAATTACTTAAAACTTAATAAATACTCATGATTAATAATTATAAAATTCATAGTTGTTAACGTAAATTCAGAATACAATTTTAAATAAAAAAAAATATCATAACCTAAGATTTTATTCAATTACTATAAATAAATTGTTCAATTAATTTAATATCAATGCTAAATAATTTAATAATAATTCTATTATAAATTTATCATTAAATAATTACACTATTAAATTATACTTAGTTAAACATATTAACAATCTAGGTTAATTTATTAAAAATAACTATACATATTTCATTTTATATAAAACTATTATATGTACATAACTTATTTATAATCATGACAAGTAGTTTGATTTTTTTTATAAAATTTAAGCTATACAATAAATTAATGCTAAATAAAAAAAAATAAGTAATTAATTAAAATTACAAAACTGATATAGTATTTTACTTCAATAATATTAGTTAAGATTATTAAAAATAAAAATTATAAATTAAAATATATTCATCATATGATAATAAATTAAATTTGAATGCACTTTACTGAAAAACAATACTTTTTTTGTAATATAAACAAAGATAAACACACATAAATTCTTTAAAGAAAATTTATTAAATGTAACTTAAATCAAATTATGAAATTGTTTCATAATATTTTTTCAAGTTTTATATAGAATGAAATATCAAGAAATTGTTAATTTGAAGAAAAAGACAACAAATAATTTTTTTTTTTGATTTAGAAATAAAGTTAAGAAAGTTTTTAATAAATAGTTTATCATTTTACATTTCAGAATCAAAAATACGAACTCTAACACGCTGTTTATAATGATATTCTTTTAAGTACGATTTTAACATTTTAGGCAGTTTTAATTGATTAACATCATCATAAGTAATTTGACTACATATTATAGCTCGGCAAGTATGCTGTAAAGAGAAAGTAAAATTCCTATGTAATGGTATGGTTAACATGGGTTCAAAAAACATAAAGCAACTTGGGTCTTTATAATGTTCTATCAAACCACATACTGTTGATGAAGCAAATACACCAGGATCTCTTGAATCAAAACTAAATAGATGATTCCATTGTTCAATGCGTGCATGTAATGAACGTCCATACTTTCGAAAACTAACAGAAAATAAATATTCTTCTTGGGCTGAATCTCTAAGTAAGAATGTTCCTTCAGGTTTATGCTCTAGAAGTTTTTCAGCTTCATATCTATCCATTTTTCCCCAATAAAATGAACAAGAAGTAATTTGATGTAAATCAGGAACTAAATAATGTATATAATCAATTGAAGTATGAATTCTATTGCTATTATTAAAATCTTGAGGAGCTGTCAAAGCTGACATTGCAGCTCTTTGAAATAGAGAGGTCAAATTGTCTAATGTCATTTTAGGTAAACTAAATTGTAACAACTGTATATGTAACCCTGGCCTAAATCCTGGTGGTGGTTCAATTCCTTCTTGAATTTCTTTTGCTCTTTCTTTATAAGCTCTATCTTCAAAATCATCACTAATGAAATCTTCACTACTATTATGATGTATATCAATAACAGCATCTTCAAAAGAAGGCAATATTACCTCTTGATTTTTAGAAAAATTTTCTAATGATTCAGATTCATTTCTAAAATCATCTTCAAAATGATTACTATTAATTGGTGATGCTGCATCAAAAACTAGACCAGCTCCTAAATGATGATCTTCAGTCCGACGATATCGTGTACATACACATGTATCACATTTAATATTTGGTTCAGGTATGCTTTCAGTAGTAGTACAACATTTTGAATTCCGTGACTTTAGTCGTGAACAATTTAAACGGAGTACCCAATGATTAAATTTTTTAGAACTCCCATTACTTTTTGATATTATAGAACTTTTTGAAATAGTTTCTATATCACTAGTTACAGATAAATCTCCAGATTTAATTTCTTGAATTGTTTCTGTAGGTACGATTTCATGACCATCATTATTACAAAAATAAATATTTTCAAAATAATGATCTGAGGAAGTAGAAGGATTTTCTTGAATACTACTATGACTTATAGAAACTGAACTTAAAGTTGGCTCGACCATGTTATCCATGTTATTTTTTGACGATTCTGGATTTTTCCAGTGAATAACATTGCTTAACGTACTTATTTTTTGTCCCATTTCGATTACCGATATATGTCAGGCCATTAATACAAAATAAATTCTTTGGGTATTCTACTTCATTTACTAACCATGTAGTGACAACAATCGGAGACTATTTTATTGTAAACCACGGGATTGACTTAAGACATTGACCGACATAAATTATTAAAAAAAAAAAATTGGTTGAAGTCTATCGACATTTCGACGTATTCACTAATAAACTAACATTTATTCAAAAATATTATTTAATTATTAATATTGAACATTAAACACACTGACTTATAATAAAATATAGACGAGTCGTAGGTTGAAATGATAACTCCAACCAATAATACTTGTATTATGCAGTTTCCTTGTATCTTATTATCGTAACATAGTATGATATGGTTGCCCTTGTCACTTTCACCTATTTTCAATTCTACCTCCATATATACATTGCATCGTAAATTAAAGTAATAGATAACAGCTTCATTTATTGGACAACACATTTAACGAAAAACACGACAAAAAGTCACTCGTTTTGTAAAACCCCTATTAACAATAACTTCAGTACTTACGTTTTCCTATTTTCATTTAGTATGCAGTAACATCAAGTAATTCAACTTTTATTTCAAAGTTTCCCGTAAATGGAGAAAATCTCTAAAAAAAAAATACAAATTAAAAAATTGCTAATTTTTGACATTTTTTCAATTATTTTTACTTAAAACTACCAGAACTTTTTCAAAAAAGACCAAATCAATATAATTTTTTTTTTATAGAAGCTTGATGTGTTTACCTATCATTTGATATATTTTTTTATGAATCTGGACCCTTACCTACCCACAGGGAGGGATTCAAAATGACAACATTTTCACAAAAAATTAACTTTTGAAAGTGTTCCGGAACTTTATTTTGTCTTCACGGTGAAAATGGTTACCATATGCTATTTTTGTGTTGAAATTCTCGATTTTATATTTTACATTTTTAACTTTAAAATGCTATAACTTTTTGAAAAATATATGGATCCATATAATTTTTTTATGAGAAATAGAAAGTAGAACTTTTTGTACTTAATTTTTGAAAGTGTTCCGGAAATATTGACACTTTTATATATATCTTAAATTAAAGCTTATGTAATATACTTTATTATGAAAAAAAAAAATCAAAGTTAATTAAAAAAATACAATTTTTGTAAAAAAATTCTATTTTATATTTTTAACTTTATAACACTATAACTTTTTGAAAAATGTATGGGTCGATATAGTTTTTTTAAGATAAGTATTATTTATATTCATCTTTTATGCGACATACTTTTTTAACACGAAGGAGGCTTTGTGCCATATTTTTCGTATATTGAGCGCCCGGCGTTTTTTTTTTCAAAATAACACTAGTATTTTTCGTTCATTATTGTTTTAAACTTATTTTAAAAATTATTTTTAACTTTTTAGTTCGATATGCTTTAAAAGCGTGTTTTTCAATTTTTTTTTAACTATATTAATTTTTAACACGCTTATATTAGTTTCACCTGTATGCAGGGTCGCATTTAGGAATTTTGCCGCTCGGTGCACTTAATTTTGCCGCCCCCCAAAAGTGTTGGATTGGGTTTTTTAGTT
>NW_026099573.1:3132967-3191341 GCF_025091365.1 Daktulosphaira vitifoliae | reverse complement strand
TGCATTGCAATCATGCCTCCACTAGTATAGGTCTTGGGGTTAGGTCTAGTATGGAGTTTTTGTTCTGAATAACTATTATTTTTCCCTTAAAAAAAATAATAATACCTTCATCATGTAATAATTTTTATTGGAAGAAATTTATCCCACCTAAACTACTTTCTTTCAAGCACAAGAAAAACTGTAAAACCTAGCACTGACACAATGAAAAGAGAATAGGTAAAAATTTATTTATTATTTATTTATTTTAATTTATAAAATTTATATATATAATTTTTTTTAAAATTATATGTTAGCATCCTCTAATATTAAATAACTATCAATTATAACAATTAAATATTGCAAAGTGTATGAACCTTATATCATCCTATGCCCTTTTCTTGGCACGGCACTGATGCCAATTTTAAAATACAGTAGAACCTGGATAAGTTAAGGCTCAAGGGAAATTATTTTTTTAACTTAATAAGGTTTTTGAACTATTAAAAAAAAAATTTGACTTAAAATTATTTAAGAATTTGAGTTTGTATTCAACACTTATTTATAAAAATATAACAGATTGATTCCAATTGGCAATACTAAAATTTGTGAAGTTTTAATGAATTTATGTATTTATTTTAATAATTAACAGCTTTTAAATTTAAACTAATTGCTTTAACTAGTCTAACCTACCACATTCAAATCTTTTAGCTATACAACTACAAATAATTTATTTGTATTATCTATAATATTTATTTCTTTTGAGTAAAATTTTCTTTTTCAAGGAACGCAATATTCTTAACCTTATCAAAATTCTACTGAAGTAAACATATTATCTATAAAAATAATAATTTTACTATAATTTTTTTTTAAATACTTGAAAGTAACATATAAAATAACAATTACTTATATCTTAAATTTTAAGATATTTTCTTACTACTCCCTCTAATATTACATCATAAAAATAGTACTATAATAACTACATGTATTACTTTATTACATTGCCCTATTTTAATTAAAAAATTTAACAATTACTATTAGATTTATTTATTTTTTTGCAATCTAATATTGTTCGATGAAAATTCAAATGAGAAATTTAGCTACAATACTGTATTTGTAGTATAACAATTCATTCTAATGTTGATCTGATATGAAATTAAAGCTTATTAATGTAGTATGTTAAGACAAGTGTATACAAAACCAATAGACATCAAAATTGTACAAAAACTATAACTGAAATCAAATTTATAACAAAATAAATTAACTTACATGAAATATTACATGAAAAATTTTACATGAAATAAAATTTGTAATACTAAAAAAGGAAAAATTATTTCATTAAACTCACTTTAGTTTGTTCAAGAACTATATGTTAATTCGATAGATGACTTTATTATGATAGACAGTAATAAAAAATCATGATTACAATCTTTTTTTGTTTCTTAATATGATTAGGATATTAATCTTATGATATTGAAGTATCTTAGTTTACTTATAAGTGCATACTTAATAATACAGATGATAACTTACAATAGCAGGTATCAAAACTAAAAACTGAAATCAAATTAAGGAATAGATTATTAATTATTAAAAAAAAACTAAAAACTGAATTTATATTAAAACAATTTTTTTAACAAATTTATTTACTGTTAACAACTTTCTAAATAAAATTCAAAATAATTTTAATTTATGCAAATTTTTATATATTTTAAGGACACTTGTTGCTATTTAGTAAAATAAATTAAGTGTTCTAATCANACACTTGTTGCTATTTAGTGAAATAAATTAAGTGTTCTAATCCATGCACGCTTAATTAAATAATAATAGCTATGAGCACCATATCAAAATGGTTGCTTAATATTTATTTATTATCTACAGTGAAACATAACACAATCATAAGTTCTCTTTATAAAATTGTGTATTAATATTCAGTAGCTGATCCATACAATTATTCAATTTGAGAACTCTAATTTAACTAAGATAAAAATTATTTTAATTAATCAGTGAAAAGTTTAAAATCAGTTTTAAAATTACATTATTTTAATTTAGCAATTTAAAAATAGTATTTTAACATACTTTCATAATAAAGGTTACTGAAGTTTATTACATACAAAATGTTTTAAAATATCATATTATTAATATCATTTCATTTATAACATTCCCAATTATACAAAATTGTTTAATTTCAATATGGATATAATGTCAAATTTTTGTCTATTTGCTAACCAATTTAAAAAAATATATTCAAATAGTTAAATTTAGATAATTACTTACAAAATTGTTAAATATAGTATACCAATATTGTTCTGTATATTATAATCATTTTGGAATAGTTGGAAAATAAATTAAAAATCTATAGCCAAAAAAAGATCATCAATACATGTTTTTGGAGCCTGGAGTTTTTTTAAATCTGGCCTTAATTATACTACACATCTAATATTACATCATTATATCGACTTACTTTTTAAGTAAAATGTCACTACAGCAAAACTTATTTTTCTCAAAAGAGAAAAAAGTTAAGTTTTTCGGTAATATTGTCATTCGACAGCAGCAAATCCAAAACTGTAAATATCTTCCAAAATTAATCTCTTTAATTTTTCGGTAAATTTCATTTTTTCTGCAGCTATTTCATAAAATAAAATTATTAAGACAGATCTATAAAATTTACTTCATTGTCTATTGTACTCGCCTATTGTTCGATATTCTTTAAATTTAATTATTTCAATAAACTTTCAAATATAATTTATTAATTGTAACAACATACAAATAAAACAGTTTTTTATTAATTTACTGCACTAAAACACTATATTTAGATAATAATTAAACAATGTAACATTATTAATGTACAAAAATGTTTGACCACGCAATCTTGTAGTACAGCCAGCAAATTAGTACTGTACCAGTTTAGTTTTTTAAGGTTATGTTTAAGATAATTAAATAACGAACAAAAATCTTTTAAAAGACGAGCGTTTATATGGTTAATTCATANTTAAAAGACGAGCGTTTATATGGTTATGTTAAAGCTTTTAATTCATATCAGTCAACAAAAGTTAAAAAGATTATTTTGTGTAAAGAATGATTACGATAACATTATCGTAGTATTTGATTGTATTTAGTTATTATACTATGGTGAAGGGAGGCTAAGAAATTTATGCTTTAGTCTTACATACCCATAGACTGCTATTAATAATACACCGAAAATCCGATTTGTATCTATTATTGTTATCACTCATTTAGTGCGTCGTAAATTTTTATGGTTAATTTACCTGTCATAACTTGATCAATAAAATTTTGTTTATGCAACAGCAAATAAAAATAATGACTTCTGTATTTAATACAGTAAAATAACAATAGAAACTTGGCATAAAATCACTCAACTTTAACAAGCTGTAACGGACTAACGGTTAATCGGAAAAAAAAATTGTACGAACAAAATTATTTGTAATTTTTTTTTCTATCATATTATCAAATCAAAAATAGTGGTTCCCATTTAAAAAAATTATAAATAAACATTTTTATCCCTGAAGGGATAAAAAAAAAATTTATTTAGCTTCATATTATTGTAGAGTTTTATAAGCTTAGTAATTTTTCTCTGTACAAAAATTTAATATTTTCAATAGTTACTGAGTAAACGAGTGTCTTATCCTTAATGAATCACCCTGTATATATTTATATATTCCTACCGCCGTATATGCATCACGTATAGTGTTCCTACCACGCACCGCCCACCAACAAAATACGGCTATATCTCGTGTAAGATACATTGTCGTACTTAAGTCACATTACTATATACAGAGTGTTCAGTAAGTCAGGAAACGGGTATCTATTGTTCTCATTGTTTGTAACAATGAGAACAATAGAAACCCGTTTCCTGACTTACTGAACACCCTGTATAAAGTAATATAATTAACCCTCGAATTTTAATTATATTTTATATTAATAAATTAGTCATTATATTAGTAAATATATTTGTATAGATTACACAAGGGTTCAAAAATTAAGGAAAAAGGTTCCCATTATTTGTAGTAATTGACTTGTTTATCTTTACTTATTGAACGTGTAGTATATCAATACTACAGATGAACAGCGTGCAGGCAAAATGTGCTGTGTATAAACAAAGGCGATTTCATTGAGTGAGTGGGGATGTAACACCCCTTAAGCGTTTTTCACAGAAATACACTTTTAACTATAAATTCTAAAAAAATTATATATTCGATGCTAAATTAATAGGTTTTTTTTTAACCTATGATTTTATTAAAAATTTTTAATTGTTCCTATTTTTTAATCAAATCTTTGATTAAGTTACATTAACATGACATTCTGTTCAAACCATAGACAATTAACCACGTAAGTATTTAAAATATCAAATACCATAAATCAAGTGAATTTTCTAAGTGATAGCTGGATACATATCTAAAATATTAAAATAGGGGTAGGATCATTTGACATGCATAATTTCAAAACTAATAATGTGCAAATTATAAATAAGCGAGCTTGTTTATAATGCGTTATATTCAGAAAATTTTATTTTGTAGGGTTTTATTATATTCAATTATAATTTTGTGGGTGAAGGTTTATTTTTATTTTTAAATATGTCAAAATTAAACTGTTATGCATTGTTGTAAAAAATACTTTTAAAAAGTATTTAAGGCGTCTGGGTACCGACCTTTTTTCAGGGGTCGAATATAGGCAATTTTTCGGTTTTAACATGTTACGCAGTGTCGTTGTGTGAGAAGTAAATGATTATTAGTGTGAGTGTCCATTATTGGGAGTATTTTCGTCATGTTATAGTCGATAACAAAACCGGTTGTGTACCTGACTTACTTTTTGATGCAATACGATTATGTTGATAACGACAAACGTTTATTTTATGTAGTATAAAATCTATAGTTTAACACCAGCCTCACTGTAAATACTAATAGACGTGTCATGATTTCACAAATTTTAATTGATTATAAAAATAATTAAACTATTTATTTTCGATATTTAAGAAAAACTAAATATTTACAGAAAACAAGTTAAATCATATGAGATACATATCGATTATTTTGAAGTTATAAAACTATAAAAAAACTAATTTTAATTATAAAAATTCAATTTACATAATTACATTATTTACACACTAAAATATTTAAGTTTTGTAAGCCTGTTCTTATGGGAAGTCTTTTATCATTCACTTATCCATTTTCAATTGCAAACCTAGTTTCTTCTTTCCCCGTTAAATCTATCGAATCCCATGCAGTTTTTTCAGTTTTCTTAGCAATATAATCATGATATTTTTGATACGTCTTATTACTCATACATGGCATATTTAGTACAGCAGAAAACTGTTCTAAATTTGTAAACCCCTGACTAGTATTCAAAGTAGCAGTAACAACTGCAGTATTTATACTATGAGAATAATTTAATTTGGGATCCTCTGAATAAATAATTTCTTTTTTTTTGCAAAAAATTACATTCAAAGTGAAATTCTGAAAAAAAACCCCTTTGAACTTCAGTTTTAAATACATGATTTGAAAAATTACAAGCAAATAACTCGTGTTTAATTGATTTCGAACTATTAAAAAAATATTCAATATTTATTATTCTACGACTGTTTAAATTATACCTAAAATAGTTAAATATGTGTATTAATTTCATTGTAAAATAATACTATAAAAAATAAACTAACTCTTTTTGAATAATTGGTTAACTTCTGAAGAAATTTTTTTACAAGTATCAAGAGTTTGTGCACTGGGTGACAATGGTAAAAAATCATAAAAACTATCATCTCCAATTTTTCTAAAAAAAAAAAAATGTTTGTTTCTAATAAATTATATTTTAACCTTGCCCTTCTTTAAAAATTTTTCTTCGTGAAAAAATTACTCACTCATTTATTAAATTCTCCTCGTTACTTGTTTGAGGTATGTCAAGTAAAATGTTAGTTTGAGAATTGGAAACATTCTACCAAAATAATGTATATTGTATTTATTTTTTAATTTTCATGTGTAGCTGAAGTGGTATCTTGATTTTACAATAATGTGTTTTTTATTTACAAATTTTTTCTACTAATAAGAACTATTAATTTTCAGTCTGATGGTGTACCTAAATAATTTTTTTTTTTTTGAAATGTCACTTATACCTCATGAATTCTAAGCACTTCGTATTATATTAAATATAGGTTATATCTCATTATCACTCAAATCTGACCACCTTTTTTTAAAAAAATGATTTACTTTTTTTTATTGTATGTAGTTTAAAATTCATTTTATTCATAACATCAGTTACTTAGTGTTAGATCTAGTTTGATAACATAGTGTGAGACTGAGAAAAACACGTTTTTGTGTCAGATTTAAAGAGAAATTATTAAAATATAATGCTGAATACATCAACAAGATATATTTTTTGATCTTTTGGCGTATCGTTGAACAATAAATGTCCAGTAGGTACAGATATGGATAGACACAAGCAAAAAACACATCATAGTAAAACTAATACCTTCTCAGTTTTCTATCGAAACTAAGAAAGTGTATGAAAATTATTTTTATATATTCGTACCTTACCAGATATTTTTTTATGACTCCCCATTTTTTTAGCGACACTTATATAGGAATACAACAACAAAATTTGTTTCTTACTATGTAATGATGACAGGTTTGCAAATAAGATAAAAGCAAATAATCTAATATCATATATACAGGTATAATATCAAGTATGCATTGTAACTATTTTTAGGCAGTCGGTATTGCCCTAGCAACCTATGGGCAAAAAAATAGCTGCAGCGGATAACGCACATACGCGCACGAGCATGTCACATATAACAGCTACTGTTTGAAATCCATTAGTTTAAGCGTACAAAACAACCCGTTTTTGTTCCATCAGTACGACAAAACTACTGACGCGATAAGAATTCTGAAAACAAATTTGAATTTAGTATCATGTCACTTAGGTATCGGTCAGGCCACTTTTTTGAAATTGTGATTCCTTTAACGTAAAAAATTATTTTGAAAATTTTAAAATTATTCGAAAATGAAAACTGTAATAAAGGGTTAAAAACATCAAAATTTCAAAAATATGGCCTGACCGATACCTAAGTGACATGATGCTGAATTCAGATATGTTTTCAGAATTCTTATCGCATCAGTAGTTTCGTCGTACTGATGGAACAAAAACGGGTTGTTTTTGACTAAAAAGCGGTCGGTACCCAGACGCCTTAAGTATTTACTCATATAATTTATAAAAAAAGTATTTAAATTACCACTCAAATACTATTAATAATTATGTATTTGAAATAATCTTCAAAATAATGATTGAAATTGGAAGTTATTTTTTTTTAATAACAAAATTTGCTGGTTGCACTTTAAAAACATTATTTATTCAAAATGTGTTAACAGACATGTTACTCCTTATTTTAGTGATTGTAGCAACACCAACAACTCTCTCAACTGATGCACTGCTTAGTAGAGGAGTGTAACACTTTAATACAACAGTTGTATTTAATGAAAAACTGAAAACAAAGTACAAATTTTTTAATAAAATTATACTATTTATATTTATTTTAAGTATCCAATTAATCTTACTTTTAGCTTCGATGCGAAGCTGAGAAGGTATTGGTTTTACTAAGATATGTTTTTTTTTTTTTTTGTGCCTGTTACCACTTTTTCTCAGCTCTCACCGAACCGATTTCTTTCAATAATACGTCAAAAGATCACAAATTGTATCTAGTCGAAGACATTACCCTCAAAAATTGAAAAAAATTCCCTCGTTCCCCGTAAATGGGGGAAANATACGTCAAAAGATCACAAATTGTATCTAGTCGAAGACATTACCCTCAAAAATTGAAAAAAATTCCCTCGTTCCCCGTAAATGGGGGAAACCTCCAAAAAAAAATCGCTAATTTTTGAAATTTTTTTTACTTAAAAGTGCCATAACTTTTTCAAAAATAAACATATCAATATAATTTTAGCTTCGATGCGAAGCTGAGAAGGTATTAATTTTACTATGATGTGTTTTTTTTTTTATTTTTATTTTTTTTTTTTTTTGTGTCTGTGAACGCTCAATCTCAGCTCTCGCTGGACCGATTTTGATGAACAATATGTCAAAAGATCACAAATCGTATCTAGTCGAAGACATTACCCTCAAAAATTGAAAAAAATTCCCTCGTTCCCCGTAAACGGGGGAAATCCCCCAAAAAATTACAAATTTAAAAATCGCTAATTTTCGATATTTTTTCAATTTTTTTTACTTAAAATTGCCATAACTTTTTTAAAAATGATCGAATCAATATAATTTTTTTTTTTATAGATACCTTAAATATTTACCTATCATTTTATATATTTTTGTGAACATTTGACCCTTTAACAGCCCAAAGGATGGGGTTTCAAAATGGTAACTTTTTTACAAAAAATTAACTTTTTCAACTTAACTTTTGAAAATGTTCCGGAAAGACTGACAATTTTATATATACCTTAAATTAAAGCTAATGTAATATACTTTAATTTGAAAAAAAAAAATTTGACCTCTGGACTTGTCTTCATGGTGAAAATGACTACCGTATGCAAAAATATGCTATTTTTGTGAAAAAATTCTTGATATTATATTTTACATTTTTTAACATTATGTTGCTATAACTTTTTAAAAAATGCATGAATCAACTTTATTCTTTAATGATAAATACTTTATATATACTTCTTTCATTCGACATACTTTTTTTTAAAATCGGACCATTTCCCTTTATACAGGGGGGGTGCAAACCTTTTAAAATGCGTATAGAAAGTAGAACTTTTTCAACTTAACTTTTGAAAATGTTCCGGAAAGACTGACACTTTTATATATATCTTAAATTAAAGCTTATGTAATATACTTTAATTTGAAAAAAAAAAATTTGACCTCTGGACTTGTCTTCGTGGTGAAAACGGACATCAAAGTTAAAGAAAAACGTACGATTTCCGTGAAAAAAATCTCGATTTTATATGTTATATTATTTAATTTATATTTTATATAACTTTTGGAAAAATGTATGGATCAATATTATTATTTTTTTATAATAAATATTTATATACCCCTTTCATCTGGCACGCTTTTTTTGTAAATCGGATCATACCCCTTTAACAAGGGGGGTCAAAACTTTAAACATGCGTATTGTTACTAAGATATTTTCAATTTAATTTTTGAAAGTATTCCGGAAATACTGACACTTTTAAATATATCTTAAATTAAAGCTTATGTAATATACTTTAATTTGAAAAAAAAAAATTTGACCTCTGGATTTGTCTTCATGGTGAAAACGGACATCAAAGTTAAAGAAAAACGTACGATTTCCGTGAAAAAAATCTCGATTTTATATGTTATATTATTTAATTTATATTTTATATAACTTTTGGAAAAATGTATGGATCAATATTATTATTTTTTTATAATAAATATTGATATACCCCTTTCATCTGGCACGCTTTTTTTGTAAATCGGATCATACCCCTTTAACAAGGGGGGTCAAAACTTTAAACATGCGTATTGTTACTACGATATTTTCAATTTAATTTTTGAAAGTATTCCGGAAATACTGACACTTTTAAATATATCTTAAATTAAAGCTTATGTAATATACTTTAATGTGAAAAAAAAAAATTTGACCTCTGGATTTGTCTTCATGGTAAAAATGACTACCGTATGCAAAAATATGCTATTTTTGTGTTAAAATTCTGGGTTTTGTATTTTATTTTATTTTAAAATACCTGACAAGGGGAGTACAGATTTTCATAAATATTATATAAATTAAAATTGATATAGTATAGATAGTTAAACTTATTTAAATATGTTTGTTTCTTTTAAGTCGAGAAAAATAACTTTGAAATTTGAACTAGCTTAAATAGCCAATTTTTCAACCGCCGGAAGCAACGTACGGTTGCCGAGTTGGTAAAATTTATGTTTTACACGCTTGGGGTACGAGGTTCCAACCCGCATATGGCAATGAATTTTTTGCATTTTTTCTTAATTCTTTTTAAGTTAGTATAAATTTTAACTCGTTTGATTTTTATCACATTTAGATTCAATAACTTCAATAAAGATCAAGGATCCCATCACTTTAGTCGCCCCTTGCAAGAAGAAATTTCTTATTCGTATTAAAATTATTTTACTATATTTTAAGTTTTCGCTTCGATGCAAAGCCGAGAAGATATTTTTTTGTGACTATCATTTATTTTCTCTGCTCTAACTTGACCTACTTTTTTCAACAATACGTCAAATTACTACAATTCGTATCTAGTTGAAGATATTACTCTCAAAAATTGAAAAAAAAATTCTAATTTATCAATTAAACAGTTAGTTATTACATCGTCTCCATAAAGACAATTAAAATCATTAATTTCTAATGTTTTCAAAATATTTATTAACGAATGAAGTTTGATATGATAGGTTTCAACTACAAAATTAAATCATTTTACTTTGTAATTTAATAATTTTATTACTCTGTTTGTGTGTGCTACTATTAGACTATAATATTCAAATTTTTTTCTAACGTGTTGCTATATAAATCATTTCTAAAAAAAATGATTGTTTTTTCTCCTGAATTAACAATTGATTTTTACAAATATAATCAAATTTTATAATAAACTCAATTGAGTAAATCTTTTTAACAACTTTGTTTTGATTGGTACATTTAGTTAAAGTAAATCATTAAAATTAATTAAGTTCTCAATATTTCAATTATAGAATCTTTTCAACAAACAACAAAAGTTCCTAGGAAATTATTACTATTACTTCTATTTAAGTTATCTATTACCATAAAAATGCAAAAAAATATTGAGCTTTTCTGATAAATTTACAATAAATAGTAATTATAAAACTTTCTGACTGCATATTGATCTTAACGATACAATTTTTTTAATTGTCATAAAATTTTCTATTTAATTATGTCAATGTCAAACTTACCAATTGAGCTAAAAGTTATGGTAAAATAAATTTTTTTTTTTTTTTATAAACATTTACAACAATCAACTTTAAACGATTAACAAAATTGGTTAAATATGTCATTTTCCTTATTTTTAACTTATTAATAATCAAATTAATATTAAATATTATATCAAATCAGTATTAATTTAAAACAATTTTTTTTGTTCTTAATTATTTTTTTTTATATGTAAAAACTATTTTTTAATAATATTAAAACTTAGAAGTTATAGAAAAAGTCTAATTGCACATTTTAAAACATCGCGAAAAGTTGATTTAGAATAGTATATTTTTGTTTCTGATGGAAGTTCCTTGTAGTCCAGTGTATAAAACTTATAACTTTGTTAATTGTTATAACTTTATCAAAAATGACCAAATCAGTATATTTTTTTTTATTTAGATGCATGTCTTTATCTATCATTTGGTTTTTTTTATAAATCTAACCCTTTACCTGCCCACAAGAGGGATTCAAAATATTAACTTTTTTTTTTTTAGTTAAAGTAAATCATTAAAATTAATTCAGTTCTGGATATTTCAATAGTAGAATCTTTTTAAATATCAAAAATTACTTAGAAATGATTACTATGATTTCTATTTAAGTGTTCTATTACGATAAAAATGCAAAAAATAATGAGTTTTTCTGATAAATTTACAATAAATAATAATTATAAAACTTTCTGACTGCATATTAATCTTAAAAATAACATTGTTTTAATTCTCATAAAATTTTCTATTTAATGATTCATTCTAGTCAACGAAGGAGTAATTTTGCAGAATAGCAGAAAAAATTCCCAACAAACTTTTTTTTTTTTTGTTTTAATTAGGCAATTGGTGGATTATTCCAAAAGCAACATCAACTCTTATTTCTTTAATTATATCATGATTAGTAGTTCTTTGATTTTAAAATATAATATTTGAATATATACTAATTATAATTATTAAATTTAGTATGAAATTGATATTTAATATTGTAATTTAAACGGAGAAATTATAAAAATAATAAAGAAGTTATATTTTGCTTTACTTTTACGTGTATAAAAATTTAAAGGGCTTGATACAATAATTTTCAATAAAAACTGTTTGTTACTATAAAAAAATGCACTGGACTACAAGGAACTTTCATCAGAAGCAAAAATATACTTTTCTAAATCAACTTTTCGCGTTGTTTTCAAATCTGCAAGTAGACTATTTCTATCACTTCTAATTTTTTATATTATTACTAATTATATATATAAAATAATAATTAAAAGAAAAAAAAATTTGTTTTCAAATTATTACTGATTTGATTTTTAATATGTTAAAAATAATCAGTCCAAATTTTCAATTTTAACCTATTTTTTTGGTTCTTTAAAGTTGATGAAAAATTTTTGATAAAGATTTATGAAAGTTTATAGTAAAATAAATTGAATATATTACCATAACTTTTAGCTCAATTACAAGTTTAAAATTGACATCTAGGCCAGTCAACAAAGGAAAAATTGCGGAAAAAATTTTGTTTTTTTAAAAGTTGAATTAAAATATGTATAATGACATACTAATAGTCCTCAAGATTGGAATTGAGCTTTTTTTTTAAATCCTCGCAAAAGTTCAAAAATATGAGCTTTCTTAATTTTCTCAAAAAAAAATATTTAACTTACAAAAAAAAGTTTCGCACAAAAGTTGTTTAAAAGACAATTATAAATAAAAATATAATCTTATATTTTTTCATTTAAACAAATATTTTTCGAGTTACATTACATTTAATATGAGTAATAAAATTTATATTCCATTTTTTTCATTTTACGGTTACTTTTTATCATGTTATACTTACATTAGACACAATGTTATAAATGCATATGTGTGTATGTGTGAGTTTATTTATTTATTGTATCATTAAAGTGTAGTGTATATTGAGATACAACCGATAGAGTAGGTAATTGATTTGACGCTATATTATTTAAACCCAACTAAACGCTAAATTGTACATTCCGAAATAACAATCATATTATGTCAATTGCCACCGGAATATCTGGTAATATTTTTCTTTTTCTTTGCCTTAATCCCAACTACTTGGGGTCGGGCACCCTTATCCTAAGATTCCACTTGACACGATCTCCCACATCTTCTACGCTCACATCAGCTGTCCTCAAATCGCATTCAATAGCATCCCTCCATCTCTTTTTTGGTCTTCCTCTATCTCTTCTTCCTTCAACATTCATTTCTATAACTGTTCTTACAGCTTTCGATTCTTCTTTCCTCATACCATGACTAAACAATCTAAGTCTATTTTCTGTCATCTTATCCACGATTGACGCAACACCTATACTTCCTCTTATATGCTCGTTCCTTATCCTATCTTCTCTAGTCACTCCACTCATCCAACTAAGCATTCTCATCTCTGCTACACTTATTCTCTGCTCTACTTTCTTATCAACCGCCCAACACTATTAACCATACATCATAGCTGGCCTCACAATTTCATACTAAATTTAAAAACTATAATTAGTATTTATTCATATATTATATTTTAAAATCAAAGAACTACTAATCAGGATATAATTAAAGAAATAAGAGTTCATGTTGCTTTTAAAATATTTCACCAATTTCTCTAAAGGAAACACTATCTACAGATTTGCATCGAAGCGTTTCTTATGATAGTGATTTTAATCACTGTCAGATATCATCTATACTTATCTCATCTATGCCACGTCTATACTGTGCCTCGACCCCACTGTGCTACCGTTTTTTAAAATTAAACATTATCTAAATATTTGCATCGAAGCGTTTTTTTTTTATAGTGATTTTAATCACTGTCAGATATCATTATACTTGATCCATCTATGCCACGTCACCACTGTGCCGCGACCCCCCTGTGCTGGGTTTTTTTTTTAATATTAAAGTATATTACATAAGCTTTAATTTTAGATATATATAAAAGTGTCAGTATTTCCGGAACACTTTCAAAAGTTAATTTTTTGTGAAAAAGTTGTCATTATAAAACCCCCCCTGTGGGCAGGTCTAGGGTCAAATTTATAAAAAAAATATATCAAATGATAGGTAAAGACATTAAGCATCTAAAAAAAAAAATAATAATATTGATTTGTTCCTTTTTGAAAAAGTTATGGCAGTTTTAAGTAAAAAAATTTCGAAAATTAGTGATTTTTAAATTTGTAAATTTTTTCAATTTTTGAGGGTAATGTCTTCGACTAGATACGATTTGTGATCTTTTGACGTATCGTTGAAAGAAATCGGTTCGGTGAGAGCTGTGAAAAAGTGGTAACAAACACAAAAAAAAAAACACATCATAGTAAAATTAATACCTTCTTAGTTTCGCATCGAAGCTAAAATGTATTTAAAATCACTCACAAAAAGGTCCAAATACTGCAGCCCTCAAAAAGCAAATGATACATGACTTAATATTTTTCAGATCCTACCCCATTTACAATTATTTGGCATTTGATCCAATCGTAGGAATAGTATATTTGGCTTTTGTTTATTACTTGTACAAGTGAACAAGTACTAGTATACTTGTCAAGTATAGGAATGGAACAGTTTCAATGAATGTTAAAGGAAGAAGAGGTAGAGGAATACCAAAAAAGAGGAATTCGCTATTGAATGCAATATGAGGACAGCTAATGTGAGCGTAGATGATGTGGGAGATTGTGTTTAGTGGAAGTTTAGAATAAGGATGGCCGACCCCAAGTAGTTGGGATTAAGACGAGGAAGAAGAAGATTTAGCCCTTTCTTCTACAATCCACATGAAGTTAAAAAAAAATCTATTATTATATAAAATATATTTTAGGAGAGTAGAATACATATACTCAAACCGATTTTTAAAATTTTATTTGTCTATAATGTGAAAAAGTTAAATATCTTAATTTATAAAATTTCGCATGTAGTGCTCGAGCACTTAAAGTACTACTCGTGAACACGTCTATTCTATATATAAATTATTAATACGTGGCCAAAATACCCAAAGATAGAAAGAGTGTAAATCCCCTCAATACTCTGCAATTCATCATTATTTGAATATTATTTTTTATATTTGAAGAAATAATGTAGGTCTTTATGTTTGACAAATTTATTATAGATTTGAAGAAAAAAATATAATTATTCCCGTTCAATGAATTTAGTGACATTTGCACAAAGTCCTGTGCCAATGTGTAAATAAGATTTTTACGAGTATTGGTGATAGGGAAAGTGTTGTCTTATATCATATGTAATATTATACACAGTTAAAAATGTTCTTAGACAATATTTATCCTTTAAAATAATGCAAAATCTTTATCGTTCAAGAAATTGATTTCTATCGTTCTAGTTTTTTATACGTGTAGTTGAATGTATTGACGAAAATGGATGCGGCCTTAGCCTCCAAAAAATTTCTCCTTGGTACCGCCCCTTCGCGTTGGTACAAAACGTAACCATGAACAATTAAAGTTATATAATAACATATATTTTAAGCTATTATTTAAATTTTCAGAACTTATGTAATTTTGAAGTGATTTTGATATCAATTTTTATTATAAGATTCGATAACAGCATTAAACAATTTTTTTCTGTTATATCTAGAGTTGTTAAAATACGGTACTTTATTTTTTTGTTGTATAATATCGTATAATACTGTATAATACCGTATAAATCCTTGTGGTACCTTAAAATTTGGGAAAAAATAAACTTTAGAATGATTATTTTTCATAAAACTCAATAAATAAATGAGTACTTACTGAAAAAGCCTTTAGCAAAATTGATGAAAACAAAATGTTCAGGGAGTAATTAGTAAAAGTATTGAACTAAGATATTTCTCTACCCAGAATTCCTGCCTAGAGGATGATTTAGTATCAACTATAGTCAATTTGCAACCAGAAACCACCTAGATGTTAAAGGTCTGAGAACTCTGCTTTTTTAAACAAGTATAAATACACAATTGGAATTTTACCACATTAAAAACTTAAAATTTTTAATAACATAATAAATAAAATAATAAAACTCACTTTTTCTTAACAAAAAAAAATCCTATCCTTTAAATAAACTATTAAAAAATTAAAATATTGCATCTTACTATTAATCTTAAAATCGATAGTTGTATTAACATTTGTTACCTTAAAAAAAATAACTTAAGCACCTTATCGATTACAAATTTTAGTATCACAGAGTACTAAGAATTAATATTTATAAAGTATGAAATATTTTATAATCTTAATTTGTGTATGTCATGACATCATCAAATAGTTCATCTGTTTCATTCTCGTTTTTGCTTTGATGGACGACCCATCTTAGTTCGTAATTTGCAAATAATACTTTAAATTTAAATCACAAAACAAAATACTTTTATCACAGAATAGATTCACCTGTGCTGTGCTTTTATTTTCTTCCATTTGAACCGACATGCGTTGGGGCTTAAAATGTGACAAGATTATTGTGGTAATACTAAAAACATACTGAGATCACGGTTATACCGTAAACAAGTCCATTGCTTTTGTTTGTTATGATAACCATGTTTCCCTGGCGGATCTGACAACTAATTATGTTTTAAAAATATATCTGTTAATCTACAATAATAATCACGATTATAGATAGATTTAAATCTAATAATGCAATCCATCCATAACATTAATTACAATTGCGTGCATCAATTAAAATCAAATCCAAAAGAATATAAATGTTGATAAAGCTTTTTTTTTTTTGATACAGCGGTATAAAATAATTTTATACGCGTGTATTATACCTTATATCATACCGTATAATACCGACTCACATCTCTAGTTATATCAGATACCACTTTTCACACGCCTTATCAAGCATATCCGGCTATACATTATTTAACTTAATACTTCTCTGACGTTAAAGAATTTAAATTTATATTTAATTTAGAAAATTAGATTACATTATAATAACTTTTATCTGAATTAAGATAATATTTTTGCCATAATTATATTATTAGTAATAGTTCATTTCTTATCGAATATATATATTCTTTTATCGTTCAAGGTTTACCGAATAATTTTTATCGTAATTATTTTCCACTCAGCTACGCAATTTCTTTTAGTTTACCTTTGATCAATAAGTGTTTGATGAACAATAAATTAATAATGGCTTGATAACTTTGTTGATTATTTATCAGAAAATTAGTGTTTTGCATAAGTTTGAGTTGATCGAGTTGTATGAATATGTACAAATTCAAAATAGATTTAATTGTTAGAAAAAATTACAAATTATTGTTTTGTGCTAGATTTAAATATGGTCCACCCTCTAAACAAAGTAATTATTATGATCCAGATACTATTAATGAAAATCCATTGGAAAGGTGCAAAAGATTCATTAAGAGGGATTTTAATGAGTTAGTTTCTAAAATGAATGATCCATTTTCTCAATACAAAGATAATAAATTATTTCCCAAGACTGTAGACATACTTATTATTGGCGGAGGTGTCATTGGTTCATCAATTGCTTATTGGATTCAAGATAAATGTAGAGATGGAATTTCTATAGCTGTAGTGGAAAAAGATTTATCGGTAAAAAGTTCTATAATTTCTTCTGATGAGGTAGTATATTTTAATAACCTTTAATGAAGTATTATTATATAATATATATACTTTTTCTAGAAAAATAAAAGACTTAATGTCCATGTTAAATATTTTAATGTAATTGTTTTTTATTAGATCTTTAAAAGTAATAATATTAATTAAATATTAAAAAGATATGTTTTCTCAGTTATTTGAGTAATTTTGTTTTATTATATTATATGTTTGGTGTAGGATGTAGAACATAGTAATGGCTGATAAGCTATATAGCCAGGCTCCACTATTTGTTTATTTTCCGTTGGGAAAGCATGTAGAAAAAATGTTGATTATTTGTAAACTTATCCAAATAGATGATATTCCCATTCTTATTCCCATTATCCAACTATTCATATACCCATTAAAAACATTGATTCTTTTACTCGTATCACAAAAACTACCAACTAGACAAAAGAAAATGATAATTAAATAAAAAAAAAACTTTATTTTATATTGCACAAAAATACTATTCCCACTACTAAACAAATATTGATGATTACCAAATATTTGGTAAATAAATAAACAGTGGGAACTCATCTTAATGTTATTAACTATTATAGATTCATAGATGGACCATTAAAAAAAATATCATGTCTCAAAATCAAGAAGCGATGGAAACCATCACATTTCTTTTTTTTACATACACACTAGAACAAACTTTAATTTAAAGCTGACTGGTGTCAATCCAATCTCATGGTTTTTAACTGTATAATTTTATGTTATTTTAGTATTCCAAAGCTTCGTCAGCGCTTTCAGCTGGAGGAATCCGCCAGCAGTTTTCATTAAAAGAGAATGTTGAATTGTCTATGTACAGTGCTGAATTCCTTCGAAATATCAAAGATCACCTATCTATTCCTGAACATGAACCTCCTAATGTTAATTATAATCCATCGGGATACTTGTACTTAGCTACAGAAAAAGGGGCAAATACAATGTTAAAAAACCATGAAGTTCAAAAGTATTTTTCTGAAATCATTCTTAGTTATATTATATCATTTTTTAATTAATAATGTAATGTATAGAAAAGTTGGAGCCAAAGTTGAACTACTGTCACCTGAACAAATGAAAATTAGATTTCCTTGGTTAAATATAAATGGTATTGTTCTTGGTAGCCTTGGTACTTTAAATGAAGGATGGTAAGTTTTTATTTATCATGATTAAATTCTGAGTTATATTTATAAATGTTTAGGTTTGATGCCTGGTCATTACTGGATGCATTTCGTAAAAAAGCTAAATCACTTGGAACATATTATGTTGAAGGAGAAGTGATTGATTTTGGCTTTAAAATTGATACTAGTATTGTAGTTGAAGGTGATGAGAATAAAGAATATGAAGGAATTAATAGTGTTAAAGTATGTTTGAATTAAATATGAATAATATTATTATTCATCATAATTATATGTTCAAATATTAACAATGAATTATTTTCTAATTGCATATTAGAGTGGTCCTTAGTTATAGATGAAGAGAATTATTTATATTCTTACCCACTCTCCAATTGTTCATATGTATGTAAAAATTAAAAAAATTTCAGGTCAATCATTTTAACTCAAGGCTACTTAGAGTTGAAAATTAGATAAGAGTAGTTTTTTGACATTTGCATAACTCATAAAAGATCACTGGTAGAAAAAAAAACTTAAAATGTAAATTGTAGATATAAATGTTTTTTTATAAATTAAGTATTTACAGTTCTTTTGATAAATTCATTAGTTTATTTGAAAAATTATAAATACACAAAATACTGTTTAGTTTTCATAATAGAAATATTTACAGATTTTTCATCATATTTGACGAACACTTATAGTTGCATGTAGATTTTTCACATAAAAAACGTTTATAATTTAATTTTCTAAAAAATATGGGGCAGTGGATCATTCAATTGCTTCTGTAGCACTAATGTTTAGCTGCATTGTTTACTGTTGGTTCACGGTTGTGTGACCATACGGTAACTTTAACAGAGTTGCACACCTTGTACCATACTGGTTCTCTCAGCCATAATGAGGTTAGATCAGGTTAAAAGCTGATATCAAATTCCATCAAATCGTCATAGTCAAGATTATACAAATATTTGAGATAGAGGCTAAGGAGATGATGATGACCATATGTTTAACTGTTTGTGAAATATATTGACCTAAGTGTTTAAAAAAACTTTTTGAGATATTCTCTATAATTCACTGATTTATTTCCATATTAGCTTTGGTGCAAAGCTGTTGGTTTTACTATGATGCGTTTTTTTTTTTGTGAGTCTGTTACCACCTTTTCTCAGCTTTCACCAAACCGATTTCTTTCAATAATACGTCAAAAGATCACAAATCGTATCTAGTTGAAGACATTACCTTCAAAAATTGAAAAACATTTTCCTCATTCTCCGTAAATGGGAGAAATATCCAAAAAAATTACAAATTTAAAAATTGCTAATTTTTGACATTTTTTCAATTTTTTTAAAAATAATCAAATCAATATAATTCTTTTTTTTATAGATGCATGATGTCTTTACCTTTATAACTTATTTGGTATATTTTTTTTATGAATCTGACTTTTTACCTGTTCGAAGGGGGGGATTTAAAAAAACAACTTTTTTGACTTAATTTTTGAAAGTGTTACAGAAAGTCTGACACTTTTATATATATCTTAAATTAAAGCTAATGTAACATACTTTATTATGGAATAAAAAATTTCGGACTTTATTTTGTCTTCACGGTGAAAATGGCTACCAAATGCTATTTTTGTGTGAAAATTTTCGATTTTGTATTTTATATTTTTAACTTTATTATGCTATAACTTATTGAAAAGTGTATGGATCAACACAATTTTTTTATGAGAAATAATATTTGTATCCCTCTTTCAATCGACATACTTTATCTTAATCAGGATATAAATATGGAAATAACAGATCATGTAGCTTTTGGAGTAATCCATCAATTTTTTTAAATTAAACACTATCTAAAGATTTGTATCGAAGCGTTTTTTATGATAATGATTTTAATCTCTGTCAGATATCATTATACTTGACTCAACTATGCCACATCACCACTGTGCCACGATCCCCCTGTGTTTTATTATGTAATTATCAAATATATTGTTTAGTATAATTATTTTTTTAGGTAAAATTACCTAATGGTGAGTTACAACAAATGGTTTTTGGTTTGTGTATAATTGCTGCTGGAGCTGATTCAGGAAAAGTTGCCCAGTTGGCAAAATTAGGAAATGGGAAAGGATTTTTATCAACTCCTTTGCCTATAGAACCTCGGTGAGTCATTGTATTTTTGTATTATTTTAATATATAATACAATTATTATGTACATTAATTTGTTTAAGTATTAAGTTCCTATAATTTAACAAGGTGAATTGGTTTAGTTCTATTTAAAATTTTAATATTTTTTTAAAGAAAATAATTATTTATTTAATTTTCATAACTGTTGTTTTCAAGAAATTTCTATCAGTTTATAAAAAAAAGCTCTTAGAAAATTATGGATATTATAAATATTGTATGCAATAGTAAAGAAACTATTAAACAAAAATTATAAATTCATTAATCATTATTATCTTCTTAGCCTCTATCCCAAATATTTGGAGTTTGGCTCTGTTTTAACAATTTAATAGAATTTAATACTGGCTATCGTTTGGACGCAAACTTGTTATGGCTGAGCAAAAAATAATTTTTTATTAGCTTTTTTTTAGTTTAATTCAGATATTTTTAATTAGAGAAAGAATCACTGGTTTGGATTATAGAAAAATTGTAAACTCATAACCATGTTTAAGAATTGAACATTGGGCATTTAAATTACAAATATTTGATTTTGAAATTTTTTATAGACTAGGTAAAAATAGCTGATTCCCATCCAGATTAGGCAAATATAAAAATGGAAAAGTTGAAATTAATAAAAATTAAATCTATGTTCATTATATTAAATCTAAATCAATACTAAAGGCACTTAGTTGGGAAATAATTAAAGAAGAATCAAAATTAGATTGTGAGTTTGTAATGACTAAAATTTTTTAGAATCTGATGCCTTATGTTGTTGCATAAGTTGCATACACAATGTTATTAAATCAGTTCTGTATATGATCAAAACAATTACTTGAGATGGTACATTTATTTTTCAAGAGTGAAAGTTTTTATAAATAAAATTAATTAAAATAATAATATAGAATTTTATGATGTTATACATATCTTCTTTTTGGTCTAAAGCCAATGGAAAATGGAAAGGAAAATTTAGCCGATTTTGAAGTGATGAAAATCTGTTTAACAACAATTTAGAAATGGTTTTTAATGAAATAGCATATAAAGATAAAAAAAGAAATTCATGGGTTAAGAATATGATGATAAATAAGGTGAATTGATTTGAAATAAAATAAAATTAATAAACTTACACCGAATATAAGTGTACTTGTAGTAATAAGTAGTGAAGTTTTACTATTACTGTAGAGAGAAAGAGAGAGAGAGATGTGTCAAGTATACCAGGCATGATACATTTGCGAAAAAGTTAACAAACAGTAGGAAATAATATCCAAAAAAGTTGATGAATCTATTGATCACAAGCACAAATCAGAAAACCAAAAAAGGGTATTTAATTTACCAGAAAAATATAAAGACTGATATGAATTTAAATATTTAATTTTTATTAATTGAATTTTTTTATTATTTATGTAGTATGTTAAGTCAATTTGAATTTGATGTTACCGAAGGATATTAGGCAACACTGTATAATACTATTATTATTATTGTTATAATAAAACAGTTAGTTATTGTAATTTGTCTAATAGTCTATTCTATGAGTCTTGTTTATAAGTGTATCATAAAATACATATGCTATTTAACAAAAAGAAGTCAAGATGTGTAGGCTGTTATATATTAAAAAAAATGTTTTGATTATTAAAAATTATTAATGGACACTATTTTATTTATAACAAAGTAAAATAATAGTATAATTGTTATCAAATTACTTTTAGGAAGCGTTTTGTTTATTACTTTCATGCTCCAAAGGGACCTTCAATTGCTCCAATGGTTATTGATCCATCAGGTCTTTATTTTAGGTAAATATGAAATATTTTATACTTCATAAATGTATTAATATTTTGTTCAATTATAACAATTTTTTTTATAATCTAATCCATTAAAAATGATAAAAACCTTATTTTTTTACTACTATTCATAATTATCCTAAAGTTTTGTAAATAAATTAAAGCATGCTTATTAGTACTAAACCTAATATTTACACATATTGAGGGAATTTAACAAAATTATTCTTTTAATTACTTTATACATTAAGTTGACATGATCCACAATATAAACAATCTGGCATTTTATTTTCTAAAAATGTATTATTCTTTCAATTAGGCCTGATGGGTTTAACAACCATTATATTTGTGGTAAATCACCTGATGAAAATGATGAACCAGATACATCAAACTTGGATGTTGATCATGAATACTTTGAAAAAGAAATTTGGTCTCAACTTGCACACAGAGTTCCTGCATTTGAAGAAGCCAAAGTATGATGCAAACATATTATATTTAAGAATTTACGATTTTTGTATAATTAATTATAATTAACACTAAAAGAGACTATATAAAATCTTTATTTAGTCACAATCCCTATTCACTGAAAGTTATTTCTATCAATGACATAACACCCAGTTGAATAAATATATTACTGGTAAAAAATTCAAATTTTTTAAACTAAAATGGAGCATTAAAAAGCAAAAGGAAATAGCAACAAATCTACTACTCATCAGAAGAGCAAATATTAATTTGTATTTTCTGTTGAAGTAGTGAAAGAAATAATTTATCATTATTATTTTTAATTATATTATATTAATTATATTTAATATTATATCTAAAAACTATTGCTTGTACCAGAAATGATGGGAATACCGACATAGCTTTGTTCTACAGAATCTTATACTAGTAACTATGCACTGGGTACAATGCGTACCGACTGAGCTAGGTAGACTACTTATCTATTTAGAAGTTCAAATATTTTATCACAAAATAAAAATAAGAATAAAAGTGCTTGAGTGTTTATTTTATTTTGCCATTTATTAGTCAATATAAATGAAACTGAACAAATAAAAGAATTACTTGCAAAAGAAGATTATAGAATTTTTTTGTACTTTTTCAGGTAAAAAATAGTTGGGCAGGTTATTATGATTATAATTGGTATGATCAAAATGCTGTAATTGGGCCACACCCAAGTTATTTCAATTTATTTTTTGCAACAGGTTTTAGTGGACATGGTAAGGAATTATTATATATTAAATACATGAAGCTAAAATTTGTTACTTTTTTAATAGGTATTCAACAAGCACCTGCTGTAGGAAGAGCTATAATGGAAATGATTACAGAAAGTGGTTTTAATACCATAGATCTTACTAAATTTGGTTTTGGACGGCTGATTGCTGAAAAACCCTTGTATGAAGTTAATGTTATTTAATATTGTTTTTCTTTATGTTGTGACAACCCAAACTTAAGTCAATAAAACACAAATTTGAAAAAATGTATCATTAAATATATTTATTTGAGTTATATTTTCTTTTAAAAAAGGACCATTTTCGTTTATAAAATATTTTAAATAAAAAATAAAAAATCAATAATAAGTAAATAAGTACAATTGTATACTCTTGTGGCATGTGACAAGTTTCCACAGCATAAAAATCAGCTGTGAATTGTGCCTAAAATATACAAAAATAAATAAAGAGAAATGATATTTATAAAACTGAAACCTACTTACCAACATAAAACTAGGATTATATTTATTACGCCAATTAAATGATGGCAATGTGAATTCATGAACATAATTTTCGTGTATCATATGACATCCATGATGTGTATGTCCATTAAAAACCACTCTAGGTTTTAAAATTTCCAACAACTAATTAATTAAAAAATAGGAAACCATTATATTAATTTATATATAGTAAACCTATCAAACCTAACTAGTAGTAAAAATCTATAGTTTCTTCACACATAAGATTGTTCAAAACATACTTTTTTTGTTGCATCTTTTTTAAGGCAATCCCAACCTTCACGAAATATTTTAATTTTTTCTGCCATTGGAGCTGAATCAGGTTCATTGCAAGTCATATCATTAGTTCGATATAGTGGAAAATGCTAAAAAAAAAAAAGTCTTTTATCTTTATATTATAATTATATAATAATATAAAAGAAAAGTTTCTATTGGCTATTATATGCAAATATTTTAGCTGAATCGCATATTTTTTAATTTAATTAATACATATCCCTTTATTAAGCATAATATATATACATTAATCTTAAAAATTTAATGTTATAAGCTAATTAAAGAAACTACTCAAAACTTTTCTCAGAATTATTTATAAAATAGTTAAATTATTAACAAAAATAAAGAAAACTTTAAAGGGCCATCATTTTATAAGCATAGATGACATTAAAAGCGCATGGCTGAATAAGTTAAAGGCTATCCCAAAGATCGAGTTTTAGAATTATTTTGAGGATTGGAAAAAGTGTTCGCTCAAGTACATAATATCTAAAGGGGACTTTTTTGAAGGTGACAATATTAACATAGACGAATAAATAAATATTTTTTTCAAAAAAAAACCAAAATTTATATTATTTTCTGAACATACCTCGTATAGATGGTAAAATGAATAAAACTAAAAGTTAAATATTAAAATGAAGTAACAAAATTTATATACTTGTAATAATACAGGTTTACTGTAATTGCCTTCTATTAACATATTTTTTGAACAAGTTTTTTCTCTACTACATTTCATTCTTCCTATAATTAATTTAAAATATAAATATATATTTAATTACTTTTTGTAATTATATTATTTACTAGCAAGTTCTTTGAGTTTTTGTTCTGCTGTATAGCAAAAATAACAGCCATCCATTTCCATAGCCATACTATTAACAGTTACAAAGTGTACATTACGTTTGCTAATTAATGTTATAGATTCAGTATTAAATGCTTTGTTAAATCTCCTTTCTAGATATGGTGTCATTCTGTAATTAATTAAATTTTTCATACATTACAAAATTATTGTTTTTTAAATGTCTGTTTTTGTTTAAAAATAGTTTTAAATTTCATTAAGGTTAATTATTGTTGTCAATGGTGCTGCACTCTATATATATATATTGATTAATGCAAGACCTTACTAGAATTTCATGATCTCAAATTATTTAATACATATGTATTATAGTTAAAATTTTATTGTCAATAAAAGAAATGAAGTGACTTTAAAACAAGTTTCAATTCAATGCAATTTCTAACAAATTTTAGCGAAGTATCATTAGCATGGTTGCTAATGATAAAATTCTTAATTAAGGTAAAAATAATAATCATATACCTAGGCATAAAGAAAAAAATTTTTTTAATAAGGCTAAATATCATTTTCCTACTTAAATAATAAATTTTTATAAAATATGTATGACTTTTATACATTTTTTAAGAAGAGGGCTAATTTCTAAAGTTTAATTTTGTGATTGAACTTATAACAAAGAAAGTGATATGAATCTAAAGATAGTGTATGTGTGACAATAAATTTTAAATGTTTTGATTATTTAATGATAAGGATGTCATTCGCAAATTATGTAGTATACATTCATTTATATACCTAAATTATATATTAATTTAGCTCATAAGGTAGAGTTTAACTCAACTCAGCATCGAAATAAGAAATTCAAAGAGACTGTGCATATAGTATAATGTAATATAGTAGCCTTTACTATATTTATGAGGACAAAAATAAAAAAATTGAAATGACACCCCTATTTAATTACTATTAACAAAATTTGAACATTTTTATTCCATAAATTTTTAAAACAATTTTTCAGATTTTGATTAACTCTACCTTTAGTGCTTCACATTAAATCTAAAAAAAAATTATATATACATTTTTCACCTGTAATGAAAACCAATATCATGATTACCTACAACAACATATAGTTTGGTTGGTTCAATTATTGAAAAAATATCATTAAATGTTTTGACATAGGTGTTAAAGTCAGTTTCACTACTCCATAGTCCTTCATCAAATAAATCACCTTTAAAATAATATAAAAATAAATAATTTAATTTAAATTATATGGTAATATGTCAATTCTAGGTTTAAGGATGATTAAAAAAGGAAAGAAAGAAGGTTAAGCATAAACAGGAAAACATATATAGGATTTATCGATCTAGAAAAAGTATTTGACACCGTAAATTGCAAGATTTTGATGAAAAATGGCATAGACTTAAGAGATAGAACAAACATCATATAGTTTTATAAAAATTAAGAAACAACAATTAAAATAGGAGACTGTATATTTACAGCTAAAATGCGTAGAGGTGCAAGACAAGGATTTTTCTTGACACCATACTTATTTAATTTATTCATAGAAAGTTTTTAAGTAATTCAAAGCAAAAGCTAAAGGTGTAAAAATAAATGAAAAAATATAGATAATAAAATTTTCTGAAGACATTACAATGGCATCATAGAAAAATGACTACATTTAATGATATCTTAAATAGATACCTTATGTGGAACAATATAAATAAAATGAAAGACATTTTAGTAAATAAAGGGAGCAGAGTCCCTATTGTTAAGATATAATTAAATAATCAAATAATTAACCAGGTTTAACAATATAAATGTTTACAAAGTACACTAATCAGTAACAATAGATGTTCGTTAGAAGTTAGACATCGAATAAAGATAATAAAAAGAACTACTGACAAACAATAATCTAAGTAAAATATACATTTATTTATTATAATTTATTGCAAAATAGTAATTTATTAGTGCAATATATAATATCAAATCACTGTTTATAATATAGCATATAACAGAAAGAAAAAGTAAATAAGTATTTATATATATACAGGTTAATTTTTTAATGCTAGCCACTCAATTTTTCTAAAAATAATTAAATTTCTTCTTTTTGAGTTTTTAGTATCTGCATTTATCTGTTATAAAAATTTTTTAGATCTATCACTAATGTCTTATTACATAAGATAGTTAATTAAATATTAAATATGACATAAGGGATGGACTTAAGTTATTTTATAATAGGAAAGATAAGATACATATTTTTCTAGTAAATAGTTGTATTAGTTTTCTTTCGTAATTTTATCGTTTAGAGTTTAACTTAAAAAGAAAAAAATAAATATTACCTAGAACAAAAACTAGTTCTGGATTATGCAGTGAAATGGCAGTTTGGAAAGCTCTTTTCATTTCCCATTCTCTAAAATATTATCACTATAAATTAAAATTTTGATTATCAATAGAGTAACATCACTAGTAAATGAATAGTTAAAGATTATATAATATTTTAAAGTTCTTCATTAATTTTTGTTTAATGCACCGCTCATAAAGTTAATACTTATTTTGTCTGTGTAGTATCAATAAAAACAATGAATTTTTTAAAACAATTTTATCCAATTATTTTTGTTGATTTTTTTTTTAAATAAAAATTTTTAAAATAAAGTTATAAAACTTTATAGAAACTTAAACTATAATTATGATAAAACTTCTAACTCTAAGAGTTCTATCATTGAAACATTCAATTCTGAAAAAAAAAAACTAAATAATTCAGTTTAAAAAAACCCAGCACAGGGGGGTCGCGGCACAGTATAGACGTGGCATAGATGAGATAAGTATAATGATATCTGACAGTGATTAAAATCACTATAAAAAAAAAACGCTTCGATGCAAATCTTTAGATACTGTTTAATTTTAAAAAATTGGTGGACTATTCCAAAAGCTACATGATCTGCTAGTTCATTATTAATATCATAATTAAGATAAAGTATGTCGAATGAAAAAGGGATTATTAAAAAATATTATTTCTCATAAAAAAATAATGTTGATCCATACACTTTTCAATATGTCATAGCATTATAAAGTTAAAAATGTAAAAAATAAAATCGAGAATTTTCACACAATAATAGCATTCGGTAGCCATTTTCACCGTGAAGATAAAATAAAGTCCGAAATTTTTTTTTCGCATAATAAAGTAAATTACATTAGCTTTAATTTAAGATATATATAAAAGTGTCAGACTTTCCGGAACACTTTCAAAATTTAAGTTGAAAAAGTTAATTTTTTGTGAAAAAGTTGTCATTTTAAATCCCCCCCTGTGGGCAGGTAAAGGGTCAGATATAAAAAAAATATATACCAAATGATAGGTAAAGACATCATGCATCTATAAAAAAAAAATTATATTGATCCATACATCTTTCAAAAAGTTATAGCATTATAAAGTTAAAAATATAAAAAAGAATTTTTTTACAAAAATCGTATTTTTTTTATAAACTTTGATGTCTGTTTTCACCATGAAGATAAAATAAAGTCCGAAATTTTTTTTTTCCATAATAAAGTATATTACATTAGCTTTAATTTAAGATATATATAAAAATTTCAGACTTTCCGGAACACTTTAAAAAATTAAGTTGAAAAAGTAAATTTTTTGTGAAAAAGTTGTCATTTTGAATCCCCCCCTGTAGGCAAGTAAAGGGTCACATATAGAAAAAAAAATATACCAAATGATAGGTAAAGACATCATGCATCTATAAAAAAAAGAATTATATTGATCCATACATCTTTCAAAAAGTTATAGTATTATAAAGTTAAAAATATAAAAAAGAATTTTTTTACAAAAATCGTATTTTTTTTATAAACTTTGATATCTGTTTTAACCATGAAGATAAAATTAAGTCCGAAATTTTTTTATTGCATAATAAAGAACATTACATTAGCTTTAATTTAAGATATATATAAAAGTGTCAGACTTTCCGGAACACTTTCAAAATTTAAGTTGAAAAAGTCAATTTTTTGTGAAAAAGTTGTCATTTTGAATCCCCCCCTGTAGGCAGGTAAAAAGTCAGATNTATTTACAGCATATATCAAATATAACATTTGACAGACTCTCTCCTCTTTTACTTCTTCTTCTTCTTCCTCGCCTTAACCCCAACTACTTGGGGTCGGCCATCCTTATCCCAAACTTCCACTTGACACAATCTCCTACATCCTCTACGCTCATATTAGCTGTCCTCATATCGCATTCAATAGCGAATTCCTCTTTATTGGTCTTCCTCTACCTCTTCTTCCTTCAACATTCATTTCTATAACTGTCCTTACAGTTTTCGAATTTTCTCTCCTCATAACATGACCAAACCATCTAAGTAACTTTTAGTAACACTAATAAAAACATTATACCTCTTTACAATTAAACACTCCTGGCTCACGAAAAATCATTTAATAAAATAAAAAGATCCCACACCTTGTATTATATGTGAAACTGAAAATTTGGTCAAACATATTACACTGGAATGCCACAAATATGACACTGAAAGGAACAACCAGATACTTCCCACAAGTCTATAATTATAAATAATAATTAATTTTCAATAAACTCTACCCAAATAACACCTCTGCACTAGTAGTTTAAACTAGTTATAATTTGTGATCTTTTGGCAAGAAAAGTAGGTCCAGCAGGATTTGGTCCATTTAAATACCGATAACAAAAATCTTCTTAGTTGTGCATTGAAGTTAAAAGTATAAATATACCAATCAATTAATAGATAAAAAATTTAAATTTTGAACAATTTTCATATTTCTGATAAAAATTCCTTAAATTTTATAAAATTCAAAAATGTACCATAAATTATAAAGTATACAAAAAAAATTTACTCTATAACTAAATAGACACTTTAATTTATTATTATTAATTAATTATATAAAACCCACTAAAAATGTTAAAAATAATGACTTGTAGGTTGAATAAAACAAATGTGTATTACCTTCTTAATTTATCAAACCAATGTCCATTTTTAGTTCCTAATAAGTGTGCATCAGCCAAAAACATCACTTTAACTGGTTGATCTAAATTCATATCCTTAACCAAAGGCCATTTGCACTAAATAAAATAATAAATCATATTACGATTATCTAATTAAAACCAATTCAACTAATCAAAACTTTCACAGTTCAAAAAAATAAATTTTTTTTTAACTTTGATCTATGGATGCAATACATTTGGATAGTAGAATTATTATTGTCTATATAATATATATATATATATATATATATATATATATATATATATATTATATAGACAATAATTATATAGACAATAATCACTATTTATAAAATAATTTCAAAATAACAGCTATGATTCCAAGAATAATATATATAACTTAAGAGTTGATTACAAAGAGGAATCTGAAAAATTGTTTCTTTATGAATTTTATTAGTTATTGTTAATTTGTTTTATTTTGTACTTTCGGGTTTTCTTATAATTAATCAAATCAATGTACTATTTTGAAATTTCAGTCATGGCTAAGAAAGTAGGAATTAGGAACAATAAAACAATAAAAATATAAACATTAAATATTAGTTTTGTTTAATAAATCAAATATTTTTATAACTTGTAGGTCCTAATAAAATACTACATTAAATAAAAATAAAAATAATATTAGGTCTTGTAACATCTTTATGTATTTATATAAACAATTTTTTAATACCTCTCTAAATTATTATAATAATAATAAATTAATTATTATATAATAATTCTAATACAATATTTAATATTTTTTTGTTACAGGAAAAGCTTGACCACAGAACTATTAACTAAGAACAGTGCTACCACACCATCTTGCCCTAGGCCCTAGGGGATGATATAGAGTAAGAAGAAAAAAATGTTTTGTACAATATCACTACATTGTAATATAGTTAATGAGAGAGAAAAAACATAGAATGAGCAGTACTATTTTTCTATCCTCTCAAAACATTTTGTCTCCAGTTTATCACTCTTAGCACTGTCCAATAGATCAATAAGCTTAATCCACTATACAATTATACAATAATAAACAAACCCTTATTTAGATCAAATGGTGTAAAATAAAAATTATTATTATTTATAAGTAGTAGTTGGATATAAAAAGGTGGAAAATCACTTCATTAAAGGCAAAAATATTTCTAAAATGCTCTCTTATCACTTATACAATCTATATTCATATCCTTCTTCTCTATCAGTCAAAAATTAAAGTATTAAAATTTTTTTAGTAACACTAATCTTCTTCCTCGCCTTAATCCCAACTATTTGGGATCGGCCACCCTTATCCCAAACTTCTACTTGACACAATCTCCCACATCCTCTACACTCACATTAGCTGTCCTCATATCGCATTCAATAGCGAATTCCTCTTTATTGGTCTTCCTCTACCTCTTCTTCCTTCAACATTCATTTCTATAATTGTCCTTACAGTTTTCGATTGTTCTCTCCTCATAACATGACCAATCCATCTAAGTAATTTTTAGTAACACTAATAAAAACATTATACCTCTTTACAATTAAACACTCCTGGCTCACGAAAAATCATTTAATAAAATAAAAAGATCCCACACCTTGTATTATATGTGAAACTGAAAATTTGGTCAAACATATTACACTGGAATGCCACAAATATGACACTGAAAGGAACAACCAGATACTTCCCACAAGTCTATAAGATAATTGAGGAAACCAACCTTATAACAAGATTTATAAACAAGTCATCCAAAGAGAGGAAAGAAAGTATTTAAGTGAAATATTATAATATAACAATCTATTTTTAGTTTTAAAGATAAATCTCTAAAAAATATATGTATATATATACTCTGTGATTAACTTATAATGCCAATTAATTAATTGAAAAAATAAAAATAATATTAATAATTTTTTTATTTGTTTTTTTTTAGTTCTATGTTTTTCTTAATTTTTCAATCATAATGTTTATATTATGTTCATTCCTTATACTTATGAGTATAATTTTAACTATTTTTCAAATAGCAATATATAATTAACTAGCTTATTTATTAGATAATGATCTAATTAAGAAAATGATAGTTTTTGGACCATTATGTTGGAAATTATGACACATTTATAACCAGATTGGAGAGAGGGGGGAAGAGTACGACTAGGAAATCTCTAATTATAAAAACACTAGCACACACTCTTCATTTCTAGTCATTATTTTAAATTGTTTATAACTTCCAGTTTTTTTTTTAATCAGATCATTATCGAATAATTAAGCTAGTTAATTATGATGAACATAAATTTTTTTTTACAATTGATACATTGAGAAAAACTCTTATATATAATAACTATTGTATATTTTAATTAATTTGGACCATGACTTCAGCATTTGAGGACTTAAGTTATAATAAAAAATGTATAAATATTTAAGATAGAACAATTCTTACTTGAAATAATACAACATAATATATACCAAATTCGCAGTAAAAAATAATAAGAGATAATATAATAAATGATTTAATAAAACTGTTCATTATTTTTTATTATTATAAATAAACATTAATTATAAGTAATCACAAAAAGCACATAATAAGTGAAATTAATATTGTTTAATAGTACTTTTATATATATATTTCAATTATTCTATTAATTATATTCAAATCGTAATCATAGACAAGTATACTATGATCGTAATCATTGTTAGACCACAACATGGATAAGATCTTATCTATTCTGTAGTTTATATAAAAATAGGAGGCCGTGTATGAATATTATCTTTTAATTATTATCTAAGTTCGTCAATTATTGAATGCCGTGTGTGAGTAACATTAATACGTTATCATAAATATTCAAGTTATTTAGTTTGTAACTGTTAAATTTTTAAAAATTGCTATGGATTTTAACGATGATCCTTTTGATTTTGCATCACAATTTCGAAGTTAGTAAACGTCATATTAAATTTTATTATACGGAAATAAGGGTTGGAATATTTTGTCGATAAAAATTAACCAAAATCAACCAGTAACTTATTTGATACTATAATTTTATCTATTCTTATTAATTTACTTTTATAGTAATAGGTATTATTTTTTAAGCAATTTTTATTTTAGTATATGGTTAAATAATTTAGCTTTGTAAGAAAAATCAGTATTTAATGTAGTCTAATTATAGAAAAATACTTAAGTAGTGTAAAACTTCATATGAACTTGTAATACTTTTGCTTGAAACACAAATTTACCTAGTATATTATTATTATACTTAGCTATAAAAATATAACTGTTTCTTATTGTGTAAAAAAATGAAACAGTATCAAATTAAACTAGATTTCTTTAGGTTTATTATAATTAGATTGAATTATTAGTATTATTGTCATATATTAAACTTTCACTAGACTAACAAAATACCACCAAAAATATGTATCTATTTTCTAAAATAGTGAACTTTATATATTTTTCCCTAATCATTTATTATATTAATTTTCAGCTAGTTGTATAAAGTAAATAATTACTTTATAAAGTTCTTTTAATTAAAAATTAACATAATTGGTTTTGGTTTTAATATCAATAAATTTTATAATATTAATTATTGACATATATAATGACATAACTAAAAAAAACAAAATCTTTGTAATTCTTTTTTTTATTTATGTTTAATCCCTATCAACTTCTCTTAAAAGCTACTTCTCGTGACTAAGGGAATTTACAATTCTATGTAGCACAGCACATTACTAACTGAGCTAGGTATCTGAAACCACATAACTAGCTGAGCTTTAATTATTTCTGTATACATTTATTTATTTTATTTTTTATCTTTAATTATTATTTTGTTTTAATGTATATCAATTATTTAATTTTAAATAATTTAACCCAAATTAAAATTTTCCATAAATCTGGAAGTAGACAAAATTAGGGTAGTAACAATCTTACCTTGGCTATTTTTTAAAGTGAATAGTAAATATGGAAACTAACTATTTCTTTAAATTAATATTTAATTTACTTTCACAATCAGATTTAATAATTAGTAATTTTTAAATACAAGAAATGATGATCAGTTCAATAGATTTGTTTAAGATTATCAGTTTAGAAATAATAAACAAACAATTATCAAAAACTTTATCATTAAAAAAAATAATAATAACTTCATTATTTTTTTTTTAATGATATTGTTTGGCGTGAAAAACTTCCTATTTATAAAAAATTAAAAAATAGAAAAATATTGATATCCGTAGAATCGGATAAAAATACTGTATCTTACAATACATATTTGATTTTTTACACATAAAAGCTTTTTCATGATAAGTGACAAAATGTATTTATTGTTTTGTAGAATTGTTAATGTACATTTTATATTTTAATATTTATTGTTATTTTTTAATGAAATATTAGAGTTACAAACAGAACATAATAAGAAAAAAGTCTTGTCAACTATTGATTCTAATATAAGTAAAAAAGACTCATCTAGTATTTTACCAGTAAAGAAACCAGTACCTCAGATTATTCTTGATGAGTAATAATATAATTTTTTTTTAATATGTGTTTCTTATAAAAAACATTTTTTTAGTCAAGAATTAGTGCCAAGTGCAAGTATTAATGACCCTGAATGTCCAGATATTCAATATAATAAAGTTCAACTAAGAAACAAGTATATTTTATTTGTAATTATTCTAAGTCACATTAAGTAACTTCACTAATTTATTGCTATTTTAATACTATGTAGGAGAAAAAATGATTCTCAATCCAGCCAAAAGATTAATGGACCCATTATATGCATTGGCGACTTTGATGATGGTTATAATATACCTTCACCAAAAATGCCCAGAGTAATCACCCTCGATGAAGAAAACATTGTATGAATTGTGTTTCTATAACTTTAATTAAAAATATATATTTGTGGAGTTATTATTTGTATTTTGTTAGAAATGAATATTTTATTAGTTATGGACTAATTTATTTAGATACAAGTTATAAATACAAAATGAGATTTTTTATTTTCTTATAAAACATGATTTAACAGTATTGTAATTTTAGATGCTTTTATAACATTAATGATTTGATTTCAAAGATTGAATTTTATTTTTCAGAAAATTTTTGATTATGAAAAAAAATTTATATAAAAAGGTGTTTTCATAAAAGTATTGTTGAAAACACATAGTAAAAATACTTCTTTTGATTTATCAGTAAATTAATGTTAAACATTTTGACATTCTTAAATTGATATACAAATAGTTAATGGTTATTGAAAATTTTTTAAATAAGGGCTAGATTGAAAAAGAACAATACTGGGAATTTATTACATAATAAATGGCTCCATTTACTCAATTTAAAAAATAATTTCATTCATCCCTCTTGTGATAAAGTCATGAATGAAAGATTTATATTTTGTGTAATTGCTATACAATTTTTATTATCCATTAATTATAATTTAAAATTTTTTTATTACAAAATGTTTTATATTTTTAAATTTAGGTAGTTGATGAGAAAAATTTTCAAGATAGTGAAGATTCTTTTGATGTTATCAATCGAATCGTAAATGTTAAAGTATTTTGGCGTAAAATACGTACCTACCGATTTCCTATAAGAATGGTAAATAAAAATTATTTAAATTCTTATGGATTTTATCAGTAATAATTATTTAATTATACAGTTTCAGTCTTTTGAAAGTATATACCAACATTTTGCGGAATTAGAAAATATTAACAAATCTCATGTATATTTAGAATTAAATAAGAAACCAGTGTCATCAAGTGATACACCTAATTCAATTAATTACAAAATAACAGATTTTATTGGTAATGATTTGTAATGTAAATTTGATCTCGATAAGTATTTTTTTGAAATAAATATTATTAAAGTATTTATTTTATTTAAACACAAATTATGGGTTTTCCGCAGAAAAGTTCTTTTTATGTAGCATAAGAATATTAATTCTTGTTGGTATGCTCTATGTGAACACCATAGCTTTTCTTCTTTTTTAAAAATACTATTATTTTAACAGAAATTGAATTTATTATTTAAAAAACTGTTATATATTATAAGTAAATAAATATTAAATCTTCTAACTTTTTTAATACAAGAATTATATTTTTTTTAACAAAATGATGATAAACGTGTAAAAAATAATAAAAAATATTTTTATATCAAAAAATAAAACATAATTACATACAGGTGATTCACTTAATGAATTACTTAATTAATCAAAAAAAAAAAAAAACATTAATATTTTTTAGTTCAATGTAGTATTTCTTAATTTTTCAATCATAAAGTTTATTTTATGTTCATCCCTTATACCTTTTTAGGGTGTCAACTTTAATTTTTCAAATAGCAATACATAATTAATTAACTTATTTATTAGATAATGATCTAATTAAAAAAAGGACTGGTCAATAACAACTTTTGGACTAATATTTCGGTAGTCATTAATAATGTATAGTAATAACTGGAAGTGAAGAGCGAGTGCTGCTGTTTTATAACAAGAGAACATAAAATAATTGTATGATTGAAAAATTAAGAGAAACATTGAACTAAAAGAAACAAATAAAAAAAACTCAGCACAGTAGTGACATGGCATAGTTGGATCAAGTATAATGATATCTGACAGTGATTAAAATCACTATCAAAAAAAAACGCTTCGATGCAAATCTTTAGATAGTGTTTAATTTTAAAAAATTGGTGGATTATTCCAAAAGCTACATGATCTGCTAGTTCATTATTAATATCCTAATTAAGATAAAGTATATCGAATGAAAAAGGGATTATTAAAAAATATTATTTCTCATAAAAAAATAATGTTGATCCATACACTTTTCAATATGTCATAGCATTATAAAGTTAAAAATGTAAAACATAAAATCGAGAATTTTCACACAATAATAGCATTCGGTAGCCATTTTCACCGTGAAGAATAAATAAAGTACGAAATTTTTTTTTTGTATAATAAAGAACATTACATTAGCTTTAATTTAAGATATATATAAAAGTTTCAGACCTTCCGGAACATTTTCAAAAGTTATATTGAAAAAGTTAACTTTTTGTGAAAAAGTTGTCATTTTAAATCCCCCCTTGTGGGCAGGTTAAGGGTTAAATTTATGAAAAAAATATACAAAATGAAAGGTAATGATATTATGCATCTATATAAAAAAGAATTATATTGATATGTTTATTTTTGAAAAAGTAATGGCACTTTTAAGTAAAAAAAATTTCGAAAATTAGCAATTTTTAAATGCGTAATTTTTTTGGAGGTTTCCCCCATTTACGGGGAACGAGGGAATTTTTTCAATTTTTATCGGTAATGTCTTCGACTAGATACAATTTGTGATCTTTTGACGTATTATTGAAAGAAATCGGTTCGGTGAGAGCTGAGAAAAAGTGGTAACAGACACAAAAAAAAAAAAACACATCTTAGTAAAACCAATACCTTCTCAGCTTCGCATCGAAGCTAAAATTATTAATATTATTTCTTCGATTAATTAAGTGGTATTATAAGTGAATCACTCTGTGTATATATATATATATTTAAAATAGCCAAATGACTATTAATTTAAAATAAAATTTTCTTTATAATTGTATTTTAGAATAAATCTATATAAAACATTTTATTAAACTATCATTAAGAATACACATGTGTAAAGTTACACTTCCAGTGAAGTGGTTCCTTAACCTAATTTAAAACTAAGTCATTAGGTTTATGGCTTTTTAGATGTACGATATCTTCAGAATTGTCCAAAAATTAAATGGTTGCTTTGTTAATGTGGTTTGTTAATCTCATCTCATGTTTGTGGGAAAATTTATTTATTTTTTGCGCAAGTGTTTGCAAATGGTGTCATTATAATGTCATTTCTATCGTACCAATAAACTACGAAGTTGGTACAGAGTACAACATTCAGACATCATTGAATAACATCAATGTTGGACTACTAATACAATTCCGCAGTAGTATATTGTAAATCTAAATTGTTTTTATAATTGCCACATAAAATAGACCATTTTTATTTAATGAAATTTTGGAATGTTCCCCATACAAACAGTATAAATTGTTCAATTATTAGTTTTGTTTGCATACTTTTCTGTCATAGCTTTAAATTAAGATGTGAATCAAAATATTTCACCAATTATTTATGAGGAATAATTTATTGATTCAGTTTAATAGGAATGTTATTGGTATTTCTTAGCGTATAATTGGCATGTATTAATTTGTCATTATTTTAATTTTACAATGTCAAAGATTATGTTATTAATCAAGTTTTCTTGATTGAAGTTTTCAGGCTTCAACCATAGAAATTATATTATTAAAAGAGGAATATCATTTACTTCTACACTTGTAGTGCACTTTTTTAGAATTATTATTAGGGGATTTTATTTATGGAATATGTTGCTTTTAATGTTACTTATTTTATGATAAAAATTTTTGTATAACTACAGTATAAGTTAATACTATTTTAGTATATTTTATTTATAGATGGTGAAATAGAATTTTATAAAAGCTTGGATGAGAGATCTACTATTAAATATAATGAAGAACTATCAGAAAATGAAGTACAATTTAGAGTTATGCAGAAAGATGTAAAACATCCGATATTTTTAAGTATGAAAAAGGTTGAAACGATGGTTATATTATATATTAAACTATCTGAAAAGCTAGGCCTAGATATGGATTCATTCACATTAGAATTTGATGGCGAAAAGATTAAAAAAACTGATACTATGGATAGTTTAGAACTTGATGGTGGTGAGTGTTTTGAACTTTATAAAAAAAACTGAAAATACTAAAATATTACTATTAAAAATTAAAAGTATATAATTTATTTTAATTATTTAACAACTATTATGTAAAAAAATGTATGAGCTCTTAATAATTAAAAATTTATTAATATTTAAGTGTTTTGTTTTTTATCTTTATAATTTAAAAAAAAAAAATAGAGCATTTTTTTTATGTTAAAATCTAAAACATATTTTAACCTTTAATTAAATATAACGTGGAAAGAAACTTGATCAAATCTTTATATTCAACATGTGTAATACTTGAGATATGTTAAATTCTGATTTTTCTTTAATATTCAAGTGACAATTTATTTTTAATATTTAACAATGAAAATAAATTAGCTTAATAATATTATCTAAATTGTAGTCTTAACCAACTTTCAATATGTTTTTAATCGACTTGTATAATTATATATCGATAATTAATAATCATTGTATAAATTAATTTTACTATTTGTTAAGGTTTAAAATTAATAAATTTTTATTCTCTAAACACCTACTTTTATAGTAGCTTTGTTTTAATAAATTAACAAAGCTGTTGATTTTATTTGGTGTTTTTTAATTTGTAAAAAATTTCATTTTTTTTAGTTTTAGTTTTTATCGAGGTGGACATAATGCCCATGCACTCAGACCTGTTGGTCCATTGTGCGCACTTCATACCGAGTTGTCTTGATTCGGTTTACCCACCTAAGTATTATCACCGAAGTGTTATTATATTATACTTATCATTGTATAAGAGTGGATCATCGAGTTACCCCTATGGATGACCAAAGAGTCCTGTCTTTCCGGCGAATTTAAGTATCTCTCTGGGTCTTAGGTTTTTTTATATCTATTTCAGGAAAAAGTTTACTCAGGTAGTTTGATCTTAGTGTAGACAAGGCTTCACATTCACACATAATGTGAAATGAGTCTTCTTCTTCTACTCCACATTTCCTGCACAATGGTGATTCCGATACCCTCATTGCATAAAGATGTATAAGCAATTGACTATGTTCTGTCAGTAGACCTGTTAAAGTGCTTATTTAATGTCTAGTCATGCTATTAAGATCACACAGAAATAGACCGGGGTTCTTGATAAACATTTTGGATTGTCTAGGTACTACCAAGTACTTCCTGTGTTATTCTCTGCTCTAATTCTTGGGTAGTGCTTTGAGCAATTGCTCAGTGAGTCCTACTACTGGTTCTGGTCCAACATAGGTGTTCTCTGCTCCTTTCCTGGCTAGAAAGTCAGCATTCTCATTTCCAGTGACACCGTTGTGTCCCGGTACCCACGCTAGTGTAACTTTGTTGAACCTCGATAGTCATTCTAAAGTTTCCCTGCATTCGAGGACAAGCTTTGAATACACCTGGTCATTATAGAGTGCTTTCAAAGCAGCTTGACTGTCACTTAAGATAGTTATCTTCTTATTCTTGTATACTAGCAGATTCTGAGCCCCTACCAGTATCGCCATCACCTCTGCCTGGAAAACCGAGGGTGTTGTGCCCAATGACATGCTGACATTTATTCCTGGCTTTAGACCCCAAATGTCAGCACCTACCTTTCCTGATTTTTTGGATACATCTGTATATATTACAAATCCTCATTTTTCAGTCAGGTGTTTAATATTCCATTCTCTACGTGTAGTGATTTCCACTTTGTAGGGAATGTTATTCTTAAGGACCGGTTTGATATAGTCCAAGGGGTATTCCAAAAAGCCAGGGTCTATTTCTTTTATTATTTTACCGTGTTCTGCTGTGTCACTCTCCAAAATCCAAGTACCTAAGTTGTGGAATCTTAGTGCTGTGGCTTTGGCGTGAGCTTTAACCTCTAGATGCAGAGGAGGCAATCCGATTAGTGCCTCTAATGTGACCATTGGTGTAGTTCTTAATGTTCCAGTAATGACTATGGCGGCCATTCTCTGTATGCGACTAAGTTCTTAAGTTGTATCAGTAGATTTCCCCGTTTGATACGCATGTTGGTTTTCATGTATAGGGTTCTCCTTTATAGGCACCTCCTTGATGTACCTATCAATAAGTTTCTCCATAGTCTTAAGAAGAAATGAAGTAAGACTTATTGGCCTGTAGGATTTTGCTTCATAATAGTTAGTTCGGTTAGGTTTGGGTATAAACACCACCCTGACCTTACGCCAACTTTACGGTTGATAACCATAGGCGAGGCGTGCCCTAAATATTTTGCAGAGATGGGGAACAATTAACTCTAACCCTTCTTACAGACGTACAGGGAAAATTTCGTTACAGACGGCAGGTTTGAAATTGCCAAAGACACTAATTGCCCATCTTATTCCACTTATGGTTATCACTTTCCTGATTAGTTTCCAATCAGCACAGGTCACCTGATTGTCTTGTGTATCATTTGACTGTTCTCTATTATTAATTACAGAGTCAGGAAAATGTGTATTCATCAAATATGATAATGTTTCATTATCGTTATTGGTGAACATGCTGTCTGGCAGTAGTATTGCCTCGACAGTTTTGTTTGGTCCATTTTTTAGTGATTGCAGAAGTCTAGTTGCTATAGAGAGTTGTTGTATATCCCTACAGAACTTCTTCCAGCTTTCTCTTTTGGACTTTTTCAATGGAGATTTTGTGGTTTCTTTGGGCGTCCTTATAGGATTCCCAGTGTTGTTCCAAACCTGATTTCATTGCTTTATTTAAGATCTTACGTGAACTCTTTCTTAATTTAGACAGGTTAGCATTCCACCAAGTTACACCCTGTCCTGTACCTTTCCTTTCTATTAAAGGACAGTTTTCTTTGTAAGCCGAGACAATGGAGTCCTGTAGTATATTTACAGCCCTTTCAGTACTCTGTCTCGACCCCAATCTAAACTGTAGGTTATTCAGATAACGAGAAAGATCTGCCTTGTAGTTGTCCCAGTTTTTGTTTTCGGGCTCCTATAGTACTCCGTCTCAACTTTGTTAATTTCCAAAGTGAATTGTAAGTGTCTATGATCAGAAAGAAAAGGTTTCGGAGGATACTTTCTACCCTTTTATCTTTTAAAGTAACTCATTTGAGCAAACTGTCAGATCAATGACTTCCTGCTTGTTCCTGATTACAAAGGTAGGTTCAATACCTCTATTCAGTATACTGAGGTTTGTAGTCAGCAATAGATCTATTATTAACTCTCCTCTTTGGTTAATGTTACTGCTCCCCCAAATAGTGTGGTGAGCATTAGCATCCATACCTAGGATGAGTTCTAATTTTTCATTTTTGCAATAATAAAGAGCATAATTAGATCTCTATTTGGGTCTGTGACCTCATATGGTAGGTATCCTGAAGCTACTATAATATTTTTACCATCGCTTAGTGTTACTTTAATAATAGTCAAGTCTGCACAAATCATTTTCAGTGAAGAACATTTTTCATTATTTATGAAATAATAAATTATTATTAAAATTAATATATTTTATAAAAATATATTAATTTTGGACAAAATCTTGCTAAAAGTACCATATTTTAAGTTAAAAATTTTCAGTCAAATAAATTATATCTAGTGATCTATTAATTGTAGCAGTATTTAATTAATTAATTTCAAAGGTTATGATAAAAATATGTTTTTTTTTTAAGTTTTATGCTTAAGTAATGCAGTACTTTTCTGCTAATAATATTTTTTACCACAAATATTTAATTCTATAATTTTTTTTGTAAATAGCTTAGTTTGTAAGATAAATGACAAAAATAAAAGAAACAACCATACAGTCTAATTTTCAATCATCTTGCGGCACTTGTTAACGTCACTCAATTATAATCAAATTTTGTACAAATTATTTTTTTACCTAATAAAACAGTTCTAGAGGGTGTATAGAATGAACTTTAAATGTACATTTTTAAGAACCTCCCTAATATGATGTACAATACTAATTACACTAAGCATTTTATTGGTATGCTTTTTATAATAATCTAATAAAAAAGGTAAGTATAGAAAGAGTTTTAAGACCATTCAAGTAAAAGATTTTAAAGAGTGTTTTGATTAGGAAAAGAAAAACGTTTTCATAATAGTTTTTCTATGAGTATTTGACTTTAAAACCCACTATTTCAAAAAAAAATTTAACAGATTAGCATCTTAGCGTTTCTTATATAATTTTATCAATTTAATATTTTTAAACATCAACATACATAATTAACAATATTTATAATAGTATGTAATTAAGAGAATTCAACCATTACTTCTACTTAAGGTTGAAGACCTTAATTTTTTTTTTGGTTATTCAAATAAAAAAAACCCAAAACAGTGGGGACGTGGCGTAGTTGGGTCCAGAATAGATTTAATCTGACAGTGATTAAAATCACTATTATAAGAAACGCTTCGATGTAAATCTGTAGATAATGTTTAATTCTAAAAAATTGGCGGATAATTACAAAAGCAACATCAACTATTTCCATAATTATATCCAGATTAGTAATTCTTAGATTCAATAATATAATATAAAATTATATATTATATAATTGTTATATTGAATTGTTTTCAAATTATTATTGATATTGATTTTTAATATCCTAATATGTTAAAAGTAATAATTTCTAACATGCTTTTTTTCGTCCTTTAAAGTGAAAGTTTATAATAAAAAAAAAAAAATGAATTTACTACCATAACTTTTAGCTCAACTTAAGTTTGAAATTGACATCATTAAATTGAAAACAAAACTGTAGCACAGTGGAGTCGCGGCACAGTATGGACGTATTTTTTTAATCGTTTAAAGTTGATTTTTGTAAATGTTTTAATAAAAAAAAATTTATTTTACCATAACTTTTAGCTCAATTGGTAAGTTTGAAATTGACATCATTAAATAGAAAATTTTATGAGAATAAAAAAAATTGAATCGTTAAGATTAATATGCAGTTAGGAAGTTTTATAATTACTATTTATAGTAAATTTATCAGAGTAGTTCAATATTTTTTTGCATTTTTATCGTAATTGATAACTTAAATAGAAGTAATAGTAATCATTTTCTAATTACTTTTGGTGTTTAAAAAGATTCTGTAATTGAAATATTCAGAACTTAATTAAATTTAATGATTTACTTTAACTAAATGAACCAATCAAAACAAAGTCGTTAAAAAGATTTACTCAATTAAGTGTATTATAAAATTTGATTATAATTGTAAAAATCCATTGTTAATTCAGGAGAAACTATCAATCATTTTTTTTAGAAATGATTTATATAGCAACATGTTACCAAAAAATTTGGAATATTATAGTCTAGTAGTAGCACACACAAATAGAGTAAAAAAATTATTAAATTACAAAGTAAAATGATTTAATTTTGTAGTTGAAACCTATCATATCAAACTTGATTCGTCAATAAATACTTTAAAACATTAGAAATGAATGATTTTAATTGTCTGTATGGAGAATATGGGATAAGTAACTGTTTAATTAATAAATTAGAATATTTTTTTCAATTTTTGAGGGTAGTATCTTTAACTAATTGTAATCATTTGACGTATCGTTGAAAAATGTAGGTCAAGTTAGAGCAGAGAAAATAAATGATAGTCACAAGAAAATACTTTCTCAGCCACTTTACGACCGCCGTCGACTCGCGGACCGCCAGTCCACTGGTGGAACGCCGAGGTGGCGGCCAGGCGTGAGGAGTGCGTCAGGGTCAGGAGGGCCATAACGCGCTCCAACCGTTGGCCGCGGGACCCGAAATCCCCGGACCCGAGGGTGGCGCTGAGGTCGGCCCGCAAAGAGCTGAAGCTCGCCATAAGGCGGGCCAAATCGAAATGCTGGGCCGAACTCGTGAAGTCGGTGGACCACGACCCGTGGAGGAAACCCTATCGGGTCGTTATGCGGAAGCTCCGCGGTCCACCGGCTTCCGGTCAGCTGGAGGCGTAAGTGCTGGAAAGGGCGACAGACACGCTCTTTCCGACACATCCACCCCTGCCTCCCCCGGCGTTAGGGGCGACGTGTCGGTGGTGGAATTCACCAGCCAAGAGGTGGGTCGCGCGTGAACACAGCTCCCGGCCCCGACGCGATTCCAAACCGAGTGTGGGGGTTGGTCCACGACCTCGCCCCGTATTGGATACAAAAAAAACTCACGATAGGGAGCAGATTTTTTTTTGCAAATATTACATTTTTTGTCTAATTTCGGTGGCAATTTACTCATAGACGAAAAGGTATCGGGACAATTTTTTTTTCATATTATAGTACATGACATAAGCTTTCATTTGGTATATGTTTAAAGGACACAGTATTTCCGGAACATTTTCAAATATTAAGTTGAAAAAGTTCTATTTTTTATACAATGTTTCAAGTTTTGAACACCTCCTATACAAGGGGAAATTGTTCAATATTTAATATTTAATTATTTATAATTATTTAATAAAAAGTATGTCAAATAAAAGATGTACTTATAATGTATTTAGAAAAAAAATTTGTGCTGATACATAAATTTTTCAAAAAGTTATAGAATTTTAAATTGAAAATTTAAAATCGAAAATTTTAACACAAAAATAATATTTTTTTAATAATAGCAGCCGTTTGCATGCAGAAGATAAAGTGTCGGGACAAATTTTTTTTTTCAATTTATATTACATGACATAAGCTTTCATTTGATATATGTTTAAAGGACAATATTTCCGGAACATGTTCAAAAGTTTAAGTTTTTGTAAAAAAAGTTACTATTTTAAATCCCCCCAGTGAGCAGGTTAAGTGTTAAATTTTCAAAAACATGATATCAGATGAAAGGGAAATATTTAAGATGTCAATATAAAAAAAATTATGTTGATTTGTTGATTTTTGAAAAAGTTATGGATGTTTTAAGATAAAAAGTGAAAAAAATGACAAAATTTACGGATTTAAAAAATTGTATATTTTTTTTGAAGATTTCCCCCATTTGCGGGGAACAAGGGAAAATTTTTCAATTTTTATCGGTAATGTCTTCAACTAGATACAATTTGTGATATTTTGACGTATTGTTGAAAGAAATCGGTCCAGTGAGAGCTGAGAAAAAGTGGCAACAGATATAAAATAACAAAAAACACATCATGGTAAAATTAATACCTTCTCAGCTTTGCATTGAAGCTAAAATAACTATATAGTTATAACACTTATATATAATTCCATAATAAATTATAATAATTATTTTTTTATATATTCCAACAAGTATTGTATTCTTTAAAAAAAATGGTACAATAATAGATACACTTGGATGTTTCTTATTAAGGTCATTTTTAAAAAACTTTGCTTTTGTATTTTTATTTTGTTTTTAAGATAAATAAAATTTATTCTAAAAATGTTGAGGTCCTATCTTGATTTTACTATGCCGGTAAGAGATTGAAGTATTCGCATTTAAATAAAATGGGATTTTTATTTTTTTAAAATAGTCTTGAAAGCTGGCAAAAAAATCGCGAAAATATGAAACATATGTCAATTGATCGGAAATTTTAGTTGAGTACTAAAAAACCTGTTCAAGCAATGTTTTTCGCATGTGCGAGGCGTGTATGTAGTTAAATGTGGTCAATTTATCCCAAATCTTGTTATTTTCAATTAGCAATTATTTTAACCACATATATTATATTATAGGAGTTATTAATTTAATTTATCAATACAATATAATATCATGTGTTAGCATCGATGCGAAGAAGAGAAGGTATTAATTTTACTAGGATATGTTTTTTTTATTGTGTCTCTCAAGTTTTTAAACTACTTTTGATTTGTCAAAAGATCACAAATAGTATCTAATTGAAGATTTTATTCTTTATAATAGAAAAAATTCCTTCGTTCCCTCTAAATGGGGGAAATTTTCCCAAAAATTACATTTTTTAACTTAATTGTCAAAACGATATATTCCAAAATTGACTATTAATAATTGTTAATAAATATTTTTATTCAAATTATTATTTATTATACACTATTTAAAATATTTCTTTTTGAGTATCATTCAAGACTGTAAATTCAAATAGTAACTTAGATTTAAGGTACTTACGCTATGGACTATTACAATTCCTTGCAAAGTGTCTTCCTAATCCACACCGGTAATATTTTGCTGTAATAATTAAATTTGTTAATTATAAAACTAAATGATATATTTGGTTAGACTTATATTTTGGAGGGTTGATATTAACACCAAAGTTTGAGAGTTTAAAATGTTGATAAATATGTATAATATTCTGTTAACAAATGTAACGATTAGTAAAAGAATATTTATTATTTCACTTAACTTAAATTTCACCCCCCATACCAAGGCTCGAAATGGACAGGAACGCAGTTCCGGTTTAGGACAAAAAATTTTTTTAGCGTTCCGGCTCGTAAAAAAAATACATTAGTATGTAGTATGTATTAAAAAAAAAATGCGTTCCGGTTAAAAAAATTTTCGATTTCGAGCACTGCCCCATACAATTTAGAAATTAAAAAAAATAATATTTTAACATTAATTTTTAATTGAAACTAAACAAGTTTTCAAATATTATTTTTCCAGCTCATACATACTAAACCAAAAAAAAATTTTTTTGATTTTCCAAAAATGAATAGTACACACCAAAATAAAGTAACCGTCTAAATTTGAGGTTTTTTGATCAACCTTAATAAGTCATTGAGGGACGCATTTCAATTTTTACACTTTGACGACATGAAAAAATGGAATTTTGTTATAAAATCGTTAATTTTTCAAAGAAAATATTTTTTTAATTACTTTTGCAAATCCTAATATCTATACTGTAAAATCAAAACGATATTATGTTTAACCCTTATGTGACTTCGAAAGGTACCATTTCTTTTGGCATGATAGATTTGAATATCTCTTTTGTTGTAAATAATGCAGTAGAATTTAATGGTCCAAGTTTTTGACGCAAACATTTTTTTAATGGTTCTGATCTATCTGGTACGAAATTAACATTAAAGTCTCCACTCAGAATCATAAGCAATTTATCTTCTCCCCTGCCGAATAATGCTGCAACTTCGATAATAAAGGTAAGTAGTGATCCATTTAAAAACTATATCATCTATTATTTTGTTTAGTGAGATATAAATCTATATTTTTCTTCTTCTTCTTCTTTTACTTTTAATAAGATTTTATTATAAACTTTTTTATAAGTTGCCTTACACAAAACACTGGCGTCATTGTTGACTTACCAGGCATAAATCCAAACTGGTTTGGATACTGATGTCTCATTTCTTATTCTCTTATCTATTACCATTTCCCAAATTTTCATACTATGACTCATAAGCTTTAAGCCTCTATAATTTCCACACTCCTGTATGTCTCCTTTACCTTTAAATATTAGCACCACAATACTATTCCTCCATTCATTTGGTATTTTCCCTTCTAATAAGATTTTATTTAAAAGTTCCTTCAAACACCTTATACCAACACGGCCTTATATTTTCCATACTTCTATTGGCACTTCATCTGGTCCTACTGCTTTATTCTTTTTCATTGATGCCACAGCCTCCCATACCTCTCTCTCACTAATTAAATCTACCAGTCCCTCATTTCACGAGATATTCTCTAATGTTTCTTTTAGGTACTTTTCATTCAATAATTTTTTAAAATACTCTTTCAACCTTTTTTTCACATCATCATCATTCGAGAGTACCTTATTATCAACACTTTTTATACACCTTATATAATGATAATCCTTAGACCTATTCTCTCTTATCTTTGCAAATCTATAGATTCATTTCTCGCATACAACTCATCATACCTCTTAAACTTCGCCTTACTTACTGCACACTTGGCTTCTTTGCACAAGCCTTTATACTCCATCCAGTCTTCTCTCCATTTGCTCTTCTGCCAAACTTTGAATTGCTTTTTCTTACTTTCTATGATTTTTTGAACGTCCTTATCATTTATGTGTCCTTTGACATTCCACACCGCCCTCTCTTTTACCATCTTTACAAACTCTTTTTCATTTTCCCCTTTCAATTTCCACCAACGAATCTTCGATTTTTCCCTTGTGTTTCTTCTATTTTTATTTATTCTCTTTCCGGTACACCACAACTCCATTACCATTAGTCTATTACCATTTGTTGTGTAGTTACACTCTTTACAATCTTTTACTCGCTTTACGCTCTCTCTCTTATACATAAAACAATCAATCTGCGATCTATTCCTCCCACTCTTATAAGTTATATAATGCTCTTCCCTCTTTCTAAAATAAGTATTAACCACAGCAAAATCATACAATACTGCAAAATCTAGTATTCTTTCTCCAGCCTCATTCTTCCAACTGAAACCATATCTTCCATGTACTCTTTCATATCCTCTCCTCTCATTACCTACATTTCCATTCATATCTCCACCTATCACTGCATTCTCATTGCCAACCCCTTGCATCACCTTATCCATCCTCTATAAAATACTTCCTTGTCTATTTCATCACATCTCACTTGTGGTGCATAGGCAATTATTACATTCAGCACTTTTTCTTTGAATATCAATTATACGAATATTCAGTCATTTTAATTTGTATCCTTCATAAATAATTTTTCTAATAGGAAATTTTATCAGATATCCAAATGTATAAGTATCGTCTTGACACGACTTAGGGGATTGACCCTAAGTATATTTGAATGTATAAAAACAAGTATTATCAAAAAGTATTATTGTATATTATACATTTTTGCTGTTCCTTTTTTTTATAGTGTAATAATTATAATGATGAAGTTAATATTATTGGTACTTCTGTCCCTTTAATTCTTACAGCCAGGCAACTTAATGAACACTGTTATAGTTACTGTCTTATCAGTTTGTGGTTAGGTGCTGAGTTTTGGGACCTAACTTCCCAGACGTTTAATGTAGTGTATTCACCAGTGAATAAATAGTTTTTCCTTTTTTCTTTATTAATTTATATTTTGATGCCACGTTCATTAAATTATTAAATATTCATTTTTCTGGAAAATTTTTTAAAATTATGATGTAAAAATATGTTGAAAAATTAAATTTTTCTGATGAACCAACAGTTAATGATAATGTATCAAATATTGTGATAAGACAGTGCGCTGTATTATCACAACAAACTATCAGAATTAAGTCTTATAGTACCATAGATCGATAATATAAATAAAAAGTACGTCCTTTATATACAGATTTAATGTAATGTGCTGCAGTCCTAGAGAGCACATATATCTCAGTCTCACTAAAGTATTCTATACTGCAATGATTAATATGGTCACGAGTTAGGTCTTAACCATAAATATTATCTAATGTTAGTCATAAAAATAAAAAATTATACATTAAATTTACATTTAACTTTTCCGAATCTTAACCGTAATTAAATTTTTAAAACTTTTTCATGTAGTAGTTCGTGATAAAAGAATTACTATATATTTTAGAAATATTTCAGTGACGCATACAACCCGTTTTATATTGACATTACTGCCAACAAATAGTTTTCCTTTTTTACATAATAGTTGGCAACCTTGTCAATGAGTTGATAATTTATTTTATAATGAGCATACCTAAACACTTTATTAAATATAAAATTTCAGCTTATGGTTCATGTATTCAAGTAGTACCAGTATAAGTGACCATTTTGAAAATTTGATAAAAAGAGTTGTTGTGCATACCAATTTTTTCATTATTATCAAAGCATCAGTTTGTACACGTAGACTGAACGAAACGTTCCGCGTTGTCTTAAAGGTCAGCCTTCATTGTAACGCACAGAAGCAGTGTTGATTGTATACATTTTGGCGACGACTAATCAAACGATTGATTCCGCGTACTGTATTCGTATACAATATTTATGTATATATATATATATATATATATATATACTAATATTGTATAGATATAGGTATATGTTGTAATGTTTTTGTATATACACAATATTAATATGATAATCGCGGCAGTTTGTTGTTGTTTGCATTTTGTTTTTTTTTTTTAACTCGTAAGCGTATTTTTTAGTGATAATAGAGTTTTATTATAGTATGAATATCGTCTACGAGTAGTTATAATCAAAACTGCAATAGATATTTCACTGTTCCGGTTTCATTAACGTTACTGCTACCGACGCCCGCCGTTTCAATAAATTTTAATTTATACACTTATCATTGACAAAAAACAAAAACATTTGTAACATTTTCGTTCCCCACCTAACGGTTACCAGCAGGTAAACGGTCCGCGGAAGAACGGCACATAAACCGCCACCGTCGCCGCTTTGTGTAATGAAGGGAACGGTCGCCTTTAACAATCTTTGTTGTCCGTATCAATTGCCGCCGCCGTCGTCGTTGCGACCCGACAGCAACGACAAACAACGAGCATCGCTACACGTCAATCAGATGTGTTTATATTAACAGTTACGATTCCCGACCACCGCCGCTTAATGTACAGACCAACGCACAATACCAATCTGTAAGTACTTAACTGAGAGTGAGAACGCGCGCGCATTAAATTCACAGAGATAGATACCCCGAATGAACTAAAAATTAATTTCTCTTAGATGATAGCGCCTAAAGATACGCCAAAATAATTCATATATGCTGATTAAATTAGATTCCAATCTTAGACTCGAGCTGATACAACTTTCAGATGTATTGTACCAGTAGATTTTTTATGTTACATTAGTTAATAAGTAATAATGAGCTTTCAACTATGATACATTCCATAATTTCATTTAGTTTTCAAACTATATTTTAATATCCTACAAATTCTCTTAATTTAATAGCCTAATATGTCCTGCTGTCTATTGAATACTTTGAATCGTTGTTGGGTGTATATTAAGTATAAATAGTTATTAAAATATAATAGATATGAATACTATCAATGTGTAGGATTTTAATAGCTGAAACATCATAGAATAAATAACTTGTTTAAAAATGAGCTTTTTTTATCAATTTTTGAAACTGACAATATTGATAATACCTTTATTTTAACTTTTATGAGGTTTATGATTCTGATTAAAATAGAATAAAAATGTTAAAAAAAACTATGACATATCTTAATTTCATTGTTTTAGTTAATTAAAAAATGAATAATTTAATTATAAAATTAATATTAATATTAGTAATAATATTAATCTTTTTTTTAATGTCTTAAATAAAAGTTATTTATATGTACATTAATTAAATGAAAATAAACAAATCAATAAGTGGCATTATTGTATTGTATTACATTTAAATAGTAACTATATTATAAATTTATTTAAACTAAAGTAATATTAACTGATTGTATAAACCATAAGTATATAAATGGTATTTAATGTTAAAACAAAGTATACTGTTTGTATTAAAAATAAATCTAATCCAAGAATAACTGAATAAAATATTTTACAATATTACTGTTGATATATTAAATATATTTATTATAATATTTATATATTATATATATATTACTTAAATTTTAAGTATTAAGAAAAATTTAATTTATTTCATAACTGAGAGATCAAAAGTGTTAGAAATAATATACTTTTGTATAAATCCAGCTTCATTAGTTTATTTAATTCAAAACCAATTTAATTATTATATTTTATAGACAATATGACCTGAAAGTAGGCTACAATGATGGTCATCAAAGGATCATGACAATGAATGGGGAAATACCTAGTGTACCGATAACAACTCTGGCAGGAATTTCAAGTTTAACTGATTGTAAGTAGTGAAGTTAATTTTATAGTTTAATTACATAGTTAAAATAAAATATAAATAAATAATTCTTTTCCTTAAAAATTACTTAAGTAATTTCTCTTTGAATATGATTATGTTTTAGTATAATTAAAATAATTTGCAATTAATATCAGTTTTATTTCAAGTTGACTCTCTTCAATTTAAATTTTTTAAAGTATTCATCGTGCAGTGTAAATATTTTAATTAAGTAGTCTTTTTTTTTTTTTTAATTTTATTGTATTATTATTATATTGCCAATTTTAATGCAGAGTGTCAAAAAATAATAATAACTATTAATAGATATATTTTTAAGTTATTTCATTAAAAAGTATATTAATCCAATGCAGTTCTTAAATTCTCAATTAATTAAAAAAAAACTTTTCTATAATTTTTTATGATTTATAGGATTATTAATATCCTTTGAAATTAATTCAAAGGTTCAGAAAAAATTTTATTGCAATATTTTATTTGTGATTATAGTTATTTTTAATGGTTTATTATTTTAATTTTTATAGTGTTACCTGAAATGCCACTGCCATCCCCAATGCCACAAACATTAGGAAACAAATCTCTTTTGTTTCATCCGCGGGTTGCTGAAGAAGCAGATATTTTACTAAGCCTTCGAGATGACATACTTGTACCTCAACTTATTCAGTCGTTGATAAATACTTCATCAGATCACATGTGAGTTTTGAAGTTTTTAAAATTCAAAATGAATGGAAATTTTTAATTATATTCTTGTTTTAGACAATTGAAGGAGAAATATGTGTATACTGAGCATTATAGTAACCAACAAAATATTCCTGAACTCTTAAGGGCTATATTGCAGCAAAATGCCAATGTATTTAGAGGGCCCCATAATAATCTACAACAGTTTCAAGGTGTGACTTAAGTTAAATATTTCTTTATATTAATGATTGTTTAATCTTTATGTTATATTATTTTCACTGTACATTATAAAATCTATTATACATATGTTTTTTTTGGTTTTTTTATTTCTTAGATAAAGAAAGTTTTCAAAAGACAGAACATGAGATGAATATTATTAACAATTTAGCATCAAGTTTATCAGATCAACAAGAAATACATCAGCATCAAGAAATTATGCAACAGTCTCATCTATTAAATCAACTAGGACCTCAACAACAACCTGTTATTGTCAGGTCACCTGCATCAAAACTACCTAGATTAACATTAGATAATGATGGTAAAATGTTATTCATTTGTAAAAGTTACTATAAAAAAATAATTTGTTTATCATCAATTATAGCTGAAAAAATGTTGGCAGATGTTGGTGTATCAGAAAATGACAAAGCTAATGTTCAAAAATTAGAGCATGAATTTTCTCAATTAACAAATAATTATGAAGCTTTTTTGAATCAACCTACTATAGCTTTAACACGACTAGATCTTAGTGAACATGGTAATTTTATGTGATTTGTGGTTAATTTTTTTAATTAAATGAGTATTTAATATTTTACATTAGTTATCAATAAAGGAACGTTACTTAATATGGAAGAATTAACAGAAGAAAATGATTTTGGTTTATCTCTTTCTGAAAAAATACCAACAAACCAAGGTATGTTTTATTAAAACTGTAAAGTAACCCTTATTGATTAAAATAAAGAGTATTAATTTATACCAAACTCTAGTCAATAGGTCTTGTCAAGTATTGTCAAGAGATCTATTTGATTTTGTAGTAACTAATTTTATTAATGATAGCTTGAAAAGACTACAATAAAAATTAGTTTCATAAAAATGTAACATATACTCACATTAACAGTTTCAATTAAATCTATATAATTTTTTATAATGATTGAAAATATGAGAACCATATTATAAAGTTACTCATTGATTAGGTTGGGTTTTAACATTTTAAAAAATTCAACATTGTGAACCATACATGATTATTGGTTGTATGATTGTCAGATATAACTAAGTTTTAACCTCTTTTGGAAGGACTTTAGAGCTTAATAGTTTGTCTAATGCATAAAAGCATTTATTTCCCATTTTGATTCTTTGTTGAATTTCTATTTTTCATTTATTCTTCTGTGTTCCAATAGTACCCGGTATTTAAATCCTTCCACTTTTTTAAAGTCATACTGACCAACTGTTATAGTTTCGGTTGCAGAAACATTACGTAGTTCCCTACTAACTTTCGTGTATTGCGTTTTCTCCTTGTTGAGATTTAGCCCCACTTTTTTTGCAATTCTATTAACCTGTCACAAAAATCTACCACTTCCTGTTCTTCTTCCCCTAGTAACACTATATTGTTTTCATAGGCAAGCAGATTAAAGCAAGTTTTATCCATTATTACTCCTTCATCTCTTCCAATATTCCTCAATCTACCGGTAAATTTTGCTTTTCCCACACTTCTTTTATTAACAAATATATACCTCTCTATCATGGAACTATCTGCATGCTTTAATACTTCCCCTTGAAGTTCATCTTCCCCGGGTGACATATGGTTCAGGGGTCTTGTGATTTGTTGTTTGATTTCCTCATTTGATGGGGCTGGGCAGAGATCATCATTGGGTTCGTTGCATCCATATATATATATGTAAATGTATCTACTGGTTCTTCACAATTGAGTAGTTTTTCCAAATAGTCTGCCCATTTCTCCATTATTTCTTCTTGGTTTGTCACTAGGCTTCCATCATCATTTTTTAGAAATTTTTCTTGTCTTCTGTATCCTCCTTTAAAGCTATTTACATTGTAATATATCTGTCTTGTATGTGATATGTGACCATATGATATATGGTCTATTTGATTTGAGTACCTACCTTCAGGTAACATCCATGTCCCTTTATGTATGTTCTTATGCGGGAACATTGTACTCTTGACTCTACGACCTTTCCTTATGGCTAAATCTACTACTTTTGTTCCAATGTTATTAGTTATGTCATACAAACTGTGGACACCAATAGTTGGTCTAAATGATCTCTCTTTCCCTATTTTGGCGTTCATATCTCCTAGTACAATTATTATTTTGCTATTACTTATCTTTTTTAGTAATAGTTCTATCTCACAATAAAAATCTTCTTTTTCTTGTTGTGTTTTGTCCTCTGTGGTTGCACGTACGTTAATGAATACGATATCAAAACACTTAGTCTCCATTTTTAATAACGCTACTCTTGGATTGAATACTCTAAACTCTTTTATCGTTTGTACTATATTCTTACATACTACAAATCCAACTTCAAACTACCCTCTTTCATCACACCCACCAAAAAGGATTGTCATATTGCCCATTTCTATACTTCCTGTTTCTTTCCATCTTATTTCCTGCAGATCTAAACTCCTAAACCATATCTTTCTATGTCTGATCATATTTTGTGCAACACTGGGTTTGTAAAGTGTTCGTACATTCCAAGTTCCAAAATTGAGTTCAGTTTTTCTATTTCCATAACTCTTCTCATTGAATCTAATTCGAAGCTTGATCTAAAGTTCTTGAATAAAAATATTTTTATGGGACAGGGTTTGACACGGCCCTCGGTAGTATAGTGGTAAGTATCCCCGCCTGTCACGCGGGAGACCGGGGTTCGACTCCCCGCCGCGGAGCCAGTTGACACGACTTACGTCGCAAAAATGTGGTCGACACTGGTTTTGAGGGTAGAGACCAGTGGGCCGTTTATTAAATGAGCGACAACAGATTATGTTAAGAAAATTAAAACAAACCGAAAAGATAAATACAGTAATAATAATCTTCGCATAATATCGCGGCATTTCGCTGGCGTCGACGACTCGATGTCCGGCGTAATCCTTGGACGGCAAAATGGTTAGCAGCGTTGTAGGTGACGGTGCGCGGGTGCGGATCGGTTGGTCGGCGGCGTTGTCGCTTTCACAACGGGAGGAAGACTCTCGCACCATTTGCGGCGGGTCGTCGTCGGCCGTGCGGCATTTGCTGGACTTTGCACCGTAGCGTATAACACGCAGTGTTGGTCATTCAAATATTCATAGTAGGGCGACGGCTGATAAAGGTGGCACGAGTCACTGGGCATCGTGTATAACGAAGCGACGCGGGCCGTGTCAGGTTGTAAGCACTGCGCTTAACCCCCAACCTGGAGGGCCATACTAAAAAATTCTTTTATATGACCAATTATGTGAAAACAAAAAATGTATTCATTAACTCAATGTACTTTTGAAAAGTGAACAGTACACATTCAAGTAACTTAAAAGTTGTAAAAGCTTATCAATTTAGTGTATATGTAACAATAGGGCAAAACATCTTTATAAAAGCTCTGTTTAACATAGTGTTTTTAACTAAATTTAAAAAATTTATTTAAATTTTTTAGGTAATACAATTAAAGAAGATGATACAAAAGATTTTGGAGTTTCTTTAACTGAAAGAATAAAAAGAAGAAAAAGAGCAGTACAATACTCTGATGACAAAAACAGTATTGATGAAAGTGAGTTAAAAATATATATGTTTGATAAATTTTACTTTGATTTATTAAAAATAATAAATATTAATACTAATTTCAATATAAATGGAGATTAAGTTAATTATTTTACAAAGTTTATTTTTTGATTTTAATGTATATTTTTCAATTGTAGTTGATTATTTTTAATTTTCTTTTATAAGCAGGATAAAAGAATGATTAATAACAGAAAAAGATTGATGTACTAATGTATAGATTTAAATTATTTCTATAGTTTTTGTTTTTTTATTAAATTGAGTAGATACATCAAGATATTTATGTATATATTATATATTTAGCTCAGTGTTGATTAATAAATTGTTGAATTATATATTACAGTAAAAAACTACTTAGAAAGTTATTTTAATACAATTCAATTATTAAAATAAAAAGTAATTAAGTAATATATAAGTAATTCCTTATGATTCACTTTATACAACAAAATATTTAAGTATGCGATACACTTTCATATAGGTTGATATTGTGATGTGCGGCTGAGAGAAATACAGTACCGTGTACTGTACAGGAGCCACTATTATACATAATAGTGTAAAGGACAGCACCCTTTATTTTATTTTGAATGATTTTTTTTTAAGTTTGCACTGCCCATTAGTAGTTTGTTTAAAATTTTATGTTGGAGGTTTGGTTAAAACATTAAGCACTTTAAAAAAAAAAGTGTTCTTACCTCCTCCTCATCATTGTGTCAAAGTGTAGCTATTTTTAAAATCTTTCCTCATTGGTAAGGGTTTTCTCGACAATAAATTCCCTATAAATACTCCTTAAAATAATAATCAAGATATTTTAATATTTTTATATTATAGAAAAATTTACATTAATTTCACTCTTAATATTTTTATTTTGCAATTTAATTATATGAATTTAGTAAAATTAATGGCATATTTAGGGAGAGTATAATGAAATATTATGCTCTCTTTCTGCCTCCATTGTCAGTACTAGGATAATATAAAAATGTTTTTTGACATTTCATTTGCTAATAATCAACTCAAAATAAAATAATTAAAAATAGTTGCAAAAAATGTTCATGGTAACTTATATATTTCTAAATATGCCCTTTCATGAAGTCTCATAATTATTATTAGTTTAAGTGATTTAATTCAAATAAATTGCATATTTAACATAAATTTAAAAAACCCAGCACAGGGGGGTCGCGGCACAGTGGTGACGTGGTATAGATGGATTAAGTATAATGATATCTGACAGTGATTAAAATCACTATAAAAAAAAAACGCTTCGATGCAAATCTTTAGATAGTGTTTAATTTTAAAAAATTGGTGGACTATTCCAAAAGCTACATTATCTGCTAGTTCATTATTAATATCCTAATTAAGATAAAGTATGTAGAATGAAAAAGGGATTATTAAAAAATATTATTTCTCATAAAAAAATAATGTTGATCCATACACTTTTCAATATGTCATAGCATTATAAAGTTAAAAAT
>NW_026099573.1:3108063-3131511 GCF_025091365.1 Daktulosphaira vitifoliae | reverse complement strand
AAAAAAAAAAAAAAAAAAACACATCTTAGTAAAACCAATACCTTCTCAGCTTCGCATCGAAGCTAAAAGTAAATTTCATTGTAATCGAGTTACTTTTTTATCATAAATGTAATGTAACTTCATTATTTATAAGATTGAGTAAATTTTAAGTAATTTAATTTCTAATCTTATAAGTCATTAATTTAATTACCAAAAAGAAAAGTAATTTACCTAGCACTGGGCTATCTCTAATGATATGTCTAATTTTATCTAAATATTATTAATTTTAAAACTTACTTTATTTTTCTGATATGTTGCTACTTATATTTATATTATGTGTATTTAAAAAAAGACTGTTGAAGTATAAGGTAGATATAATGAGATATTTTAACTATGAATTCCTTGGCTAATTTTTTTCTAAAAATATATAAAATTAATCCAATACCACAAAAATCAGTAGATACACATATTCAAAAATGTTTTATCATCATCAATGAATAGATACTTCTATATCTGTTAATGTTTAATTTATTTATTATTAATTATTTAGCCACAATTATAATTTTTTTCTCCTATTACACCACTAACCGTGTATAATTGAATAGTTTTTTATTATATTATAAAAAAAAAATCTTAGTGGTAGTCCTAATAAAGTAATATTAATCAAATTTTCATTATTTAATATGATTTCTGTATTGTTAGATGAATACAATGTTAAACCGAAAATTCGTAAAATTGAAAGAAAACTTGTACCTGTTGTCGAAAAGCTATCAGTAGAAGAGTTGATGGAAACCAATACATATCAGAAGTTTAACAAATGCATGGAAAAAGTTTTTGAAAGCACTGAAGAAACTGATAATACACTTGACATGGGTAATTTTATTGATAATAATTTATCTAAATAATTATGAATTAGTATAATATGTCAATAAAATATTGAAAAAATATTAACAGGAGAAGACGATGTCCCACCAGAAGCATTGATTCCAAAATATGTATTGCAAGAGCTCTGCAGTGAATCTGCTAAATTAAAAACTTTAGGGGCTATGGAATCTATCCCATCTAGTAAAATAATACGTCTGTTAAGTATATTAGAAAAAAACATAAGAGATGGTGCCAAAGTTTCACCAATTGCAGACCCAGTTAGTAAAAAGAAAATTTATATTAAAAATACAGGGTCATTATTAAAAAATGGAATGATCCCACATAATACAAAAATAATAAATTACTGAAGATCATTTTTTTTTTTTTCGTTTTGGAGAAGTGGTCAAATAATTTTTATTTGCATACTTCACCTATGTATGCCACTAGTTCGTTAATATTATAATATTCATATTATTAATTTAAATAGGAAGATGATGAATGTGAAAGAAAATTATGGATGGAATTAGCAATGGAAAGAGTTATGCGAGCAGTAGACGCATCTCTTACTACTCTTTATGTTTTAACTTCTCCAAAAATGCAGAAAAAAGTGTATTTAGAAGATGTTATTGATAGAGTTGTTATGTTTACGAAATATCAATTGCATAATACAATTTACCCTGCTTTTGATCCTGTTTATAGGTAAATTAATTTAATTAATTGAACATACATCGAATATACTTCAAACCAATTTATGTTTAAATAGAATTCAGAAGAGTAATGATAACTATACTGGAAGTGCTCGTAAAAAAAGGGCTCATCCAAAAGAAGTGCGAGACAAAAATGTGCTATCATTATATTCTAAATTGGCAGAAGTAGTTTCACTCTTAGCTGAACTTTTACAAATACAAACTCTGACTGATACAGCTGTACTTCATACTTCTTCAATGGCAGTTTCTCCATTTTTTGTTGAAGAAATTAGTGAACTTCAACTATCTGCTTTAAAACTTGTTACGACGGTAGTTTAAAATTTTCACTTTAAATATTATATTGTTATTAATTTAAATACCATTATATTATTTTATTTTCATAGATTTTTACAAAGTATGACAAGCATAGAAAATTACTTTTAGATGATATCCTCGCATCTATGGCTCGTTTACCAAGTTCTAAAAGAAGCTTAAAATCGTATAGAATTAGTTCAGAAGAATATATTCAAATGTTATCAGCACTTGTTCTGCAATTAATTCAGTGTATTGTTATATTACCTCCTAATTTAAATGAAAAACAATCAAACGTAAGTTTTTTTTTGTGAACAAATAATATTCTCGTAAGTGTTTAATTCAAATAATTAGACTTTTTTTTTTTTTATGTAGCATGATCCTGACACATTAATAATTAATAAATTTAAAACTGCTCGAACTACAGCATCAAGTTTTTTGCATGTTTTTTTGTCTAAATGTAGTAGTAAAAGTGAAGAAATTGATTATCGTCCAATATTTGAAAATTTTATTCAAGATTTGTTAACAACTGTAAATAAACCTGAATGGCCAGCATCTGAACTTTTATTAAGTGTACTTGGAAGATTGCTTGTGGCTAACTTTGTCAATAAAAACTTAGACATGTCCTTAAGAGTTGCATCACTTGATTATTTGGGAGTAGTAGCTGCAAGACTTAGGAAAGATTCAGTTACTTCACACCTTAGATTAAAAACTATTGATAGTATAATAATGGACATAAGGGCAGAAGAGCTTAAAGATGAAGATGGCAATTTGACAGTATGTAAATACTTAATATATTTTTTCAACTTTTCAATAATAGAATAAATATTTACTGTTTTATTTATAGGAAGAACCTCAGGAAGTTAAAGATGACGAAGAAAGAACACAGTTTTTACAAAGAGTGCTTTTAGATTATTTGGCTATAAGGAGTTTATCTGAACCAGCTTTAAGACATGCTAGGCATTTCTATTTAGCTCAATGGTATCAAGATAATATAGATGCTGTTAAACTGTCATCTAACACATCTAAAAGAAAAAAGAAAAGTTCACGTAAAAAATATGGTGATTATAATTTTATTTATTTTTAACACGCTTATATTAGTTTCACCTGTATGTATGTTTGTAACTCTCCAAACGCCACGCGTTATCACATATTCCGTCGTCTAGACTAGACTGTCATAACGCATTCACCCCTCCCCACGCCTCGCTCTCCACACGACAGCACACTATTCCTATAAAAATTTATTTTTAGTTATCGTACCCGTACACACGTGCTTGTCATCAATATTATATATATATAAACAAATTTTTATTTTGACTGACCAATACCGCCCGCGTCTAATGCGCCTTACGTATATATATTTATATATTCCTACCACCGTTTATACCTCAGGTATAACGTTAGTCCGACCCACCCGGCCATAAAACACAGCTATACCTAGTGCATGATACATTTACGTAGTTAAGTCGCATTATTTGTGTATATATATATATATATATATATTCTAATTACTATTAAAATTAATATATTAACACGATTTATTCTAATTAAGAGATATAAAGTATTCATTCCGATTACGAGGGATGATTTCCGTATCGTCATTTTTCGTCACTACCTCCACGTTCCGGGAGTGAGTAATTTACGCGCCTGCTGCTTTCCTTGGATGTGGTAGCCGTTTCTCAGACTCCCTCCCCGGAATCGAACCCTGATTTCCCGTTACCCGTAACAACCATGATATTGATAGTAACTACTATCATAACACGAAACTAAAAAGTTAAAAATAATTTTTAAAATAATTATGAATAAAAAATACTAGTATTATTGTAATAAAAGCGTGGGTGCTTTGTACCATATTTTTCGTATATTGAGTGCCCGACGCTTTTATCACAATAATACTAGTATTTTTTATTCATAATTATTTTAAGCTTATTTTAAAAATTATTTTTAACTTTATAGTTCGATGTGCTTTAAAAGCGTGTTTTTTTAGTTTTTTAAACTATATTTATTAATGGATACAATTATTCATTTCCAGAGATTCTGTTATTATAAGTACACACTGTATGATTTCTTAAAATAGTTTTAAATTATAAAATGTTAAAAATTTAGGGTCAGATGATGAAGATGAGGGTGAAAGTAGTGATTCAGCTGACGAAATTGATACACAAAAAGATGAACATAAAACAGCTGAGAATATTAAAATTTGTGAAATAAGAAAAGAGTATTTACTTACCAAAATCAATCCATATAATGATGAATCAACTCAAGTAATGCAAACCTATATAGATTATGATAGTGCTGAGTTAGTAGCTAGATATTTAGCATCTAAAAGACCATTTTCTCAAAGTTTTGATACATACCTTAAGCATGTAAGTTATTTTTCTGTATTTTTTCAATATAAACAGCTATATAATTACTTTATTATAGATCATCAAAGTTTTGACTGAAACTTCAGTGAATATTCGAACAAAAGCAATGAAATGTTTGACAATGATTGTTGAAGTTGATCCAGGTGTTTTAGGGTTAAAAGAAATGCACTTAGGTGTAAGTCACTCTTTCCTAGATCATTCAACTTCTGTTAGGGAAGCAGCTGTTGATTTAGTTGGAAAATTTGTTCTTAGTCGTCCAGAACTTATTGATAAGTATTATGATAAATTATCAGAAAGAATTTTAGACACTGGTGTCAGCGTAAGAAAACGAGTTATTAAAATAATGAAAGATATATGTACTGAATGTCCAGACTATCCCAAAATTCCTGAGATTTGCGTTAAAATGATAAGACGTGTAAATGATGAAGATGGAATCAAAAAATTAGTTATGGAAGTGTTTCAAAACATGTGGTTTACTCCAGTACGAGAAAAACCAACACTTGATACAAAATCACTATTACGAAAAGTATTGAACATAACTGATGTTGTAGTGGCTTCAAAAGACTTAGGCTTGGAATGGTTTGAACAGTTATTGTTAAGTTTATTTAAACCTAAAGAAGATAAAGATGACTCAGCAAAAGTTGCTACTGAACCACCAAAAGTATTGATTACAGCATGTAAGCAAATAGTTGATTGTTTAGTAGAAAATGTTGTTACGTTAGATGGTGGAGGTGGTGGAACATCACAGCAACTTGTAGCCTGTTTAACTACATTATATTTGTTTGCAAAAATTCGCCCTCAACTTTTAGCAAATCATTCTCTTACTCTACAACCATATTTAAGTTTAAAGTGTCAGGTAAAAATCTTAGTAAATAATTTTTTTTATATAAATAGCTAAAATTATGACAATGTTGTATAGACTCAAGGTGACTACCAAATAATTAGTTGTGTTGCTCGAACATTAGAATTAGTAGTTCCTCTAATAGAGCACCCTAGTGAAATTTTTCTCTCACAACTTGAAGAAGATGCAGTTAAACTTATAATGAAACATGATCAAACAGTAATTTTGAGTTGTATATCTTGTTTAGGATCTGTCGTGAACAATGTTACTAGAAACTTTAAACTAATTAGAGATTGTTTTGGAATATATTATAGTAAGATTTTTTATTATTTATTTTTAGAAGCAAAATGATGATTCAATTTGTTTTTATAGAATATTTAGGAAATTTCCAAAAGCTACATCAAGATCAATGTACAAATCCTCAAACATTGATTCCTCTGCGACCAATTTTTCGGCGGTCAATATACATTGTTGGTTTAATGTTGAGATTTTTTGATTTTTCTGACAAAGAGGTTTATGGTGATACTTATCCGGTAAATTACATAATAAAATTTTATTTTAAAACATAAAATAGAATAGAATTGAATATTATTTTTAAATACTTTCCTTCAAAATTATTTTTTTCTATTTAATATATATAACATTTATAGTATTTATCATTTAATAGGAAAATATAAGAAACATTATTTATGATATGATGTCATATTTTATGCATGTAAATGAAGAAGATACAAAATTATTTGCTTTGAAAGCAATTGGCTCTATTTGCATAAGACATTATGATTTTATGTTATCTCAAGATTTGATGAATGTTTATTTAAATATACTCTCCAATGATCATGCTTCGAATACTATGAAAAGCCAAGTAAATGTCATAAAATTATTTACATTTTAAAATTGCTTTTATTAAATTATTTTGCTTTATAAAAAAAAAAAAGAGTAATTTTTAAAAATTGTTCCCAAATTTAATTTTAAACATTTTTTTTTGTTTTTAACTGGATTGGTCAGGTGTATTAAGTCCTCTTGTAACCTCGTATAATAGAATGTGTTTTTAATACTTATCTGTATAAATTACTTATTTCCCACATGTATATACATATAGAAGTTATATGTAACAAATGACTAAAATAACTTAATTTGAATTTATAATTACTAGATTTTAAATAACATTGAAGTGTACCTAGAAGAAGAAGAAAAACGTATGATTAAACAAGATTTGGAATGTAAGAATTAATGTTTATTTTTATAATTGTTATTTATTTATTTATATTTTTTAAAGTCTCAACTATTTATTAAATTTACTCTTACTATGGAATAATTTATCCTAAAGGGTCGAAAATGTCGAAAAAAGAAAATCTTAAAGAAATGGGAGATGTATCATCTGGAATGGCTAGTACAGTAATTCAGTTGTATCTTAAAGGAATATTAAATTCTTTTTTACACACTAGTGTACAAGTTCGCCAAGCAGTCCTTAAAGTAATTCAACTTATTTTAGCACAAGGACTGGTACATCCTGTCCAGGTAAAAATTATGTAGTTATATATTGTATATTTATTTTTTAAATTTGGAAATATTTTGATTAAGAAAAAATATATATATATACTAATGATCTCAGTAGTCAAGCCTTTTGTTATAATAAAAAAATATGTTTATATTTTTTCTTTAATTTTTTATTATAGATTGTACCTTACTTAATATGTATGAGTACTGATACAGAAAAATTAGTTAGTAGCCGAGCAGACAAACATTTACAAGAAATTGAAAAGAAATATCCTGGATTTATCCATATGGGTGCTCAAAATGGTATAAAGTTATCTTTTCAACTTCAAAGTATTGTACAACCTAATGGTGCAATGGTTCGTGGTTATCGTCTGAAAGAAAATGATACTATTCCTAGTGCCTTAAATGGATGCCTATATTCAATACTTAGAACAAAACAACAAAGAAGAGCTTTAGTACTGTCAATTTTGAAACAATTTGAGGATCAAGGAGTAAAGATTATTAGGACATATTTTTTATAATTTATTAACAAATAATAAATGTTTATTATACTAATTTTAGAAAACAAATTTGGCCCAAATGTTATATTTAGCTGACAACTTAGCATATTTTCCATTTCAATCCCAAGATGAACCATTATTTATAATACACCATATCAATACAATGATATCAGTATATGGAACAAATTTGCTTCAAAATTTTAGAGAAGTTTGTAGTCTAAACTTTTAAAATAACTTATTTAAACTAAATGTATAATTATTTCTATTGTGCATATTATCATTAGGGCCTTCTTCCAAATCCTAATGCTCTACCACATCATAATAAAATTGAGGGTGCTATAGAAGACGAAGATGATGAAGATGAAAATAGTCTTTTAGAAAGAGTACCTGATGATATAACTAATTTACAAGAAGTGTTAATAAAGTCCCAAGGTTGCCTTCTACTTTTAGTTCTCAAACAATATCTCAAAACAGTGTATGGAATAACAGATTTGTATGTTATTTATATATATATTATACATATTAGTACTTATGGATAGTTAAATAAATAGTAATTTAATTTACAGAAAAATAACCCAATATTCTCCAGCTGAATCTAGTAAAATGTATGATAAAAATCTGAGCAGAAAATCAAATGCAAAATTTAATCCTAAAGCAACTATTCAAAAACTTCAAAATGGATTAGAAATTAATGCAACAGATATTTACAAGGCTAAACAAGAATTAATATCTCATTACTTAGAAGTATGTTGTTATAATGAAATTACATTTATAATTTCAATTATTGTTATATCATATATAGGGTTGGTCAGTATAATACATAAAAGTAGAATATGTATTATATCTATCTATTTTATGATATTATATATATGTGTGTAGTACTTCTAGTTTAATTTTCTATAAAAATAATTTTTTACTATAAAAAAATAGATAAATAATTTTTTGAAAAAAAAAACCTTTTAATAATAAACGTAAAATGTGCATTATTTTAGTTAAATATATTAAAATTATTGATACTAAGTGGTTAACTTAAAATATGAACCATTATAATAGGGTTTATCAAAAATATCAATATTATGATTGAATATTTCTGAATTCCTTAAAATATTGATTATTAAGATAAAAATGAATGTTTTAAAAAATAGTTAAAATTTAGATTACTCAATTTATAATTAAGTTAAATTATACTATGTTTGATATTAGCACAATAACAGTTATGCGATGATTTAATGGATATTTCTTGTATTAAAATATTACAAAATTTAGTTTTTTACAATTAAATTATAAATTCAAAATGATTAACTTAAAATATAGAAAATAATAATATATATAGAACTGTTCTGGTTGACATTTATTAAGGTCATTCAAGTATCAGGTAAGATTAGTATAATTTAGGGATTGGGTTTTACTCTGGATTGTAAATTGTTTAACATAATAATATATTAAATAATATGAAATTCATGTACATTATTTTACTTTAATAGGTTTTCACTTGAATAATAACTATTAATTTTATTTTCATTGCATTATAGTTTGATTATTGAATACAATTGGTAACAAAACAAATATAATAATTAAAAAGAAATATGTTATACATAAATGTAAATTAATATGGGATATATCATAATTGCTTAAATGTTTAAAAATAAGTTCATGTGATTCATTTTCTTATCATTTATCACACTAAAAAAATAAATATAAAAAATTAACTTATTTACATGAATTTAAAATATTTTAGTTTTTACTATATTATAATTATTATATAAATTGTACTCTCACTCATATACGCCCATCACAAAGGGACATAGTGTAATGCAGTGGATCAGTCGCCACCTTAGCGCTGATGTTCAGCTGTGTTATTTGCTGTTAGTTCCTGGATTGGTGACCATAAGATAACTTTAATAGTGACACACATATTTCCTTAATGGTAGTTCTCTTATCAATAATAAGGTTGACAGCCGAAAAAAATTTTTCCAATCAATAGCTGACTCCAAATATTGCTATAGAGGAAGACGATTATGATAAACAAGTCATTTTTTTAACCCTAGCACTTCAATTTCTTTTAATATTATAAGGTTTTTGTTATTTACATATATATTTTCATTTATCTGTTATGAAATAATTTTTATTTTCATCTCTTATATCTTATTAGGGTGTCAATTACATTTTAAAATGGCACATAAATAATAAACTAGCTTATGAAATAGAAAATGGCTGGTTGATAATAACTTTTGAATCAGTATTTCAGAAATTATCAATAATTTCAAGTTATTACTTGAAGTGAGGAATGGGTGTTGCTATTTTATCAATAGTCTATTCCCAGTCATACTCTTCCTCCCACCTAGGTATGAAAATGAGAATAACTTCTGAAGTACTGGTTTAAAAGTTGTTATCGATCAATCATTTTCTTAATTAGATCATTTTCTATTTTATACACTATTTTCTATGTCATAAAAATTATTTTATACAGATAAATGGAAATACATATTTAAATAACAAAAACTGAAAAAAAAATTTTCAAAAAACTTTATATATTAAGAGAAATTAAGTGGCTAGTGTCAAAAGAATCATTCTGTATAATATAATCAAGATGTGTAAAACATATTATACTTGTAATTATTTAAACCTACTAATATGTTGATATTTTATATTAGTTGTGCAAGAGAAAACAATATTTTATCTGAATATTATTTTACTACAAATTAATTATTTTTTATATTTATTTATTTTTTAATTTAAATTATCTTATGTATAAATATATAAAAATGTAATATAATTAGTTAAATTGTGTGTAAAAATATTAAAAATATCCTACTAAGTTTATAACATTTCAACATCCTTTCTAGTTAACTATTTACAAAAAATTTAAAAATGAATAATTTTGCTGATTACCTAACAGTAATTTTAAGTACTTTTAAATAACATTCTTTACTTCCACAAATGTATAATTATTCAATTTTTAGCTTAAACATTTGATCATAAATCTTGATCCTGATGATGAAGGAACTGATGATGCTGGAGGAACACCTAAAGCTCTAAAAGCTGTTCCTTCTACACCTGGCAATAATATCAACTCTTCTATTCCACAAACACCAACTACTCCTAATCATATGGATTCATCTAGTTTATCAAATACATCTCCAGAATACTATAAACAAGTACATTTTTGATAAACTATTTTTTAATATAATAACTACCTTATTTATTATTTATTTATTTATAGAATAATGTGCAATCAACACCAAAGGTTCCTAAGTTAACGATTATACCACCTAAACCACCATCTTCCAAACATTCTCATCACCATCATAAATCACATAAATCAAAAAAAGCTGATCGCCCTAAAAAACATCATCATAAAAGAAAGAAAGCTAAAGGTGGTGGAAGCTCTGAAGATAGTGACAATGCATATAGTGATCCAGATTTCTTAGTGTAAACAGGTACTTTGTTGTAATTTATTGATTTTGTAAATAGGATTTGTCTTTCTTTTTTTGTAAAGTATTTGTTGGCAGATGAATTATTTATATTTTTATGAATAACTATTAAAATTAATATTGTATTTAGTGCTCAATTGACTATTCTTAATATGAGTTATAAATTTGATAACAATTTATATTTCAAAATGAGCACATGATGTGAGGTCTGATAATTTTAATTTTTCTTAAAATTATGAAATAATTGTTTTCCCACTATTACTAATGTTGTGATATGGTGTATAAAAGATTATAATTTTTCATTGTAATTATGATTTTATCAAGATTTAAAGCCTATATATTAAATAAAACCTTATATATATAGTATGTCCCGTCATATTCTGACATCTTTAATAACATTTTTATTGACCAAATATTTTGTGTTACCTTTTTTTTAATTAATAATTTTTACAATTTTGAACTACATTAAAAGCATGAATTCAAATAATAAAAAATATGTTTTAAACTTAATCCTAAATTGTAAAAGTTATTTAAACAAAACAAAGTAACGTAAAATATTGACTGGATTAAAAGTAATAAAAAATGTCAGAACCTGGTAGGACATTCTGTATCTATAATATATTCTATTATTAAAAATTATATTGGTATAGTTTGGTGTTTCTTTTGATCAACAATAAAAACTAGTCAGCCAATTTAACCTTTAATCAATATTATCAAAATATGAAAATTTAAATGTTTTTTAATTAATTTTTGTATACTTTTTCAAAAAGATTTTTTTTGATACTTATATAATTTTTTTTTTCTTTGAAGAATTATTTATCTTGTTTTTTTTTTATGTATTTTTCTTAAATTGAACATAATTGTATTAGTCTAATATTTAGAGAAATAAATAAAATATGATGATTTTTTTCTTGAATGTTAGCAAATCTCATCCTTATTCATTAATTAATTTATTTTTATTAAAAACACATGATTCATTGATGGTTTATGCCATATTTTTATTATAAAGTATTAGGCAGGTATGATTATAATTATTATAATAATTATTCTATATGTTAAAAAATAAAAAAAAATACGATAAAAAAAATTATCATTTAGTAGGTGAAATTGTTAATAAAAGCAAATGTTTTTAATAGTGTACTAATAATGCAGGTTTACTATATAAATAACTTAATGTTAATTAGTATGAATTTATTGGTTAAAAAAAAGTATGGATTATATATATAGGGAAACTTTTTTATCATAACCCACTCAAATGCAGGATAAAAATAATTTAAACAATTTTTTTGTTACATATTGTTGAAGTATTAGCTATGTAATACTTTTTAAGTTCATCCTTATGCCTTGTAAGAATGTCAACTTTGTTTTTTTTAATAGGAACACATATTTTGAATTTAATAGTGAATGGCATTTGCATTTTTAATATAACTTTATTTGTTTATTAGATATAAAATTAAAAAATTTAAAATTATATGTTAATATACATGTATGATATACAAAGGATTTCAAATACAGGTTATTAATTGGTGTTTTAGGACGTCACTATTCACAGCATTTATTATCAATGGTAGTAAGGCACATAGTGAGTTTATAATTACACCAACTGATGTGTTTATTGTAAATTATGACTATCAATAGATCTCCTTTCTGTATTGACAGTTGATGTATTTACAAACTCACAATAATGTGCCTTATTAACATTGATAATAAATGCTGTGTATCTGAGAATATTGACGTTATAAAAAACCAATTAGCAACCTGTATTTGAAATCCCATTTATTATACATGTATATTAACTAAAAAATTTTATATCTAATAAATGAATGGTTATATTAAAAATTCAAGTGCCATTTATTAAATTATAAACATAAACATTTTTTTTAATTCAAAATATGTTTTCCTATTTAAAAAAAAACACAGTTGACCCCCTTACAAGGCATAAGGGATGAACTTAAAAAGTATTACATAGTTAAAAATTCAAGAATAATGTGTAACTAAATGTAACCAAAAAAAAATTATGTTTTATTTATTTTTATCCTGTAAGTATTTAAGTGAGTTATGATAAAAAAAATCATTCTATATATATATAATATTTACAATTTTAGTTAAGTAACACTGCGATATATTTAGTAAAATTATTAATTTACTATTTGAAACAAATACAATAAATTAAATGATAAAATTTTGTACATTAAATATAGTGTTCAGTAAGTAAGGAAACTAGTTTCTATTATTCTAATTATTTGTAACAAACAATGAAAACAGACAATTTCATTGTCTGTTTCCTTACTTACTGAACACTGTATAAATTAAAAATTTTATTGTTATTCATTAAAAACGTGTTTGAACATAGAAGAAGAGTATCATATATTAGAAGAAAAAATAATATATTCCATTTATTTTTAAAACTAATAAATGACTAAATTGATATTTATTTCATATTTTAACTAAAAAAAATGTTTTAAACTAGCAATATATTTTATGCATCTGAAAAAAGAAAACAAAATTGAATTTTTACAAACATACAAGCCAAAATACTCATGTAACAAGGGAAATAATCAACTGTGATCATTTACTTTAGTGTGGAAGATAATAAAAATAATAATAATGTCTATAAATTTAAATGGGTAAAATATTGTACTATTATAAATTAAAATGTATCAAACTTAAAAATTTACTATGATGCTAATTTTTTCCATTAAAGTAAATGTTTAAACAATTTATATGTTTATAATGTAAATGATTTATTTTTATAATGATAAAATTCATTATAGTAGCTATACATATAATTTATTATTAAAGTATGTAAATTAATTTTTTTTATGTAAACAATATGATTTCTAAATTTAAATATTTTTCAGCAATATTTTTATTACTTCATTGTTTATTTATGTAGATGTATTGTTTTATAAAGTAACTGTACAAAGTGTAACTAACCACCTAAAGAAAATAAATAATTATATTTTAATATTTTATTTTTAAACATTACCTTAATTACGTCCAAATGATAATATATGATAAAAAACATATATTTTAGTTTAGTTTTATGACTATTTTTGTATATTCATAACACTTGATAAAATTGAAGGCAAAGAGAATGGACTATTCTATTGTTGTCTTTAAAATAAATTTAAAAAACCAACACATTGGGAGCACAGCATAGTTAGAACAAGTAAAGATAATATCTGATAGTAATTAAAATCACTATCATAAAAATGCTTTAGATATTTCCTTTTAATTTGATGTACATTTTTTGAAAATTTAACCCTTTACCTGCCCGCAGAAAGAATTTCAAAATGGCAAGTTTTCCCCGAAAAATTAACTTTTTCAACTAAATTTTTGAAAATGTACCGGAAATATTGACACTTTTAATTAATCTTAAATTAAAGATTATGTAATATACTTGAAGAAAACAAATTCGAGGTCTAAGTCGTTTTTAGGGTGAATATGGCCACCATTTTCAAAAATATGCATATTTGTGTTAAACTTTTTGGTATTGTATTTTAATTTATTTTAATATACCTTAGAAAAGAAGTACATTGATTTTAATGAATATTATATAAATCTCATTGACATACAACATAAAGTTAAACTTATTTAATTTTTTTTTTTTCAAGAAAAATAACTGAAATTGCTTAGATAACCATTTTTATCTGCCGATCAAATGCGATGTACGGTTCACGATTCGGTAATACTTGTGTTTTTCACGCTTTAGATACGAAGTTTGAACCCCAAGTGGGAAAGAATTTCTTGCATATTTTAGCTTCGATGCGAAACTGAGAAGGTATTATTTTACTATGATGTGTTATTTTTTTTTGTCTGTTTTCACTTTTTCTCAGCTCTCACCGAACGGATTTCTTTCAACAATACGCCAAAAGATCACAAATCGTATCTAGTCGAAAACATTACTCTCAAAAATTGAAAAAATTTCCCTCGTTCCCGTAAATGGAGGTTTCCCTCCAAAAAAATTACAAATTTAAAAATCGCTAATTTTCGAAATTTTTTCAATTTTTTTTACTAAACTGCCATAACTTCTTCAAAAATGAACATATCAATATAATTTTTTTTTTATAGATGCTTAATGTCTTTACCTATCATTTGGTTACCTATTTTTTTCATAAATTCAACCCTTTAACTGGCCATAGAGGGGATTTAAAATGACAACTTTTTCACAAAAAATTAACTTCTTCAACTTAACTTTTGAATGTGTTCCGGAAGATCTGACACTTTTATATATATTTTAAATTAAAGCTAATGTAATATACTTTATTATGGAAAATTTTGATCTGTAGACTTGGCTTCGTGGTGAAAATAGACATCAATAAAAATCGAAGCTAAAATTACGATTTTTGTAAAATAATTTTTTATATTTTTAACTTAATAATGCTATAACTTTTCGGAAAATGTATGGATCAGTAAATTTTTTTTTTTTATATAGATGCCTGATGTCTTTACCTATCACTTGGCATATATTTTTTATAAATCTAACCCTTTATCTGCCCACAGGGGGAGATTTAAAATTACAACTTTTTCACAAAAAATTTACTTTTTCAACTTGACTTTTGAAAATGTTCCGGACACTTTTATATATACCTTAAATTAAAGCTAATGTAATATACTTTAATTTGAAGAATAAAACATTTGACCTCTGGATTTGTCTTCATGGTAAAAATGACTACCGTATGCAAAAATATTCAATTTTTGTGAAAAAATTCTTGATATTATATTTTATATTTTTTAAAATTATGTTACTGTTAAAACTTAGAATTGATAGAAAAAGTCAGATTTTTCAAAAATTTCAGATTTGAAAACGGTGCGAAAAGTTGATTTAGAAAAGAATATTTTTGATTCCTATGATAATTCCTTGTAGACCAATGTATTTATTAATAAGTAAAATACAATTTTTTTTATAAACTATTGCATCAAGCCCTTTAATTTTTATACATGTTTGTTATAAAAGTAACCAAATAAAAAAAATTATCATTTTTTATTATTTCTCCATAAAAATTATAATATTTAATTATTAAATATTATCATACTATATTTAATTGCTATATTTAATATTGTTTAATATTCAGAAATTATACGATTAAATCTAATAACGACTAATAAGAATAAAATAAAGGAAATAGGAATTGATGTGGCTTTAGTAATAATGCACCAATTTCTTAGAATTAAACACTATCTATCAGACAATCAATTTTATATTTTTTTACTTTAAATTGCTAGAACTTTTTGAAAACTGTATAGATCAACACGTTTTTTTATTTCTAAATACTTTATATATACCCCTTTCATCCGATATTTTTTCTTTTTAAATTGAGCAATTACCCAAAAAAATCTTATACGAGGGGCGTTCAAAATTTAAACATTCGTATAAAAAATAGAACTTTTGAAAATGTTTTGGAAATACTGCGTCTTTTAAATATATGAATATTAAAGCTCATATTACGTACTATAAGCTAAAAAATATTTTGTCTCGATGTTTTATCTTCTACGTGCAAATGATCAACGAAATTGAATAAATATATAATATTTGTATAAAAAACAATGTTATTTTGGTACTTAAAACTGCCGGTCGTCGAAGTTGGACAAATTTATTAAGTATTTAATTATATATTACACTTATATATCATAAAACTTGTAGTCAAGATATAAATAAGAAGGTAGAAGTTAATTTTGCTTTTGGAATAATCCACGAAATTCTTAAAATTAAATATTATCTACAGATTTTGATCACTGTCAGATATCATCTATACTTGTCCAAACTATGCCACGTCCACACTATGCTGTTTTTATTAGATTAATTATAATAAAAAAAATATTATAGTCTATAAAATTAATTTATAAGACCTATTTTGCCTTTTTTATCACCTAAGAATATTTATATGTATAATCTTTGATTGTCTAAAATAATATAAAATAGTAACTTTTAAAGTTAATTTAATAAAAATAGCTATTCTTCTGCAGAATTATTAACTTTTAACAGTTTAATCACTAGAGATAATCCACTAAAAATGAAAAATACATACAAATTTTTCAATTTTAAATTCCTTGAAAATATTTATATTTTTTATATTTATATATATATATTTAATATATGATATATATTTATTTATATATATCAGTATGTGTTTAGCGTTGATAATGGTAACATTGTTTCNTTCCTTAATTTCGATTTTAGTGACACAACTTGTAAGACAAGTTATCTGTTATCTTGTCTTATCTGTTAGAGCTCTTTTAATTTCACACACTTCAGTGTCGGTGTGTAATCTTCCGATTACAATTTGATATTTTTTTTCTGGTTTTAATTAATATCTGATAATCAATTTTATTTTTTTTTAGCAATTTTAAAGTACACCTGAATTGGTATTCGTCACTATCCACATAATTTTAATATCACCATAGCAATAGTTTTTTAACTATTGCAAAATTTTCAAATTATATTTGTGACAATTATCACAATTAATATTATAAAAATTTAAAACAAATTAAATAATTTCTTTTACTATAATAACTTCATCATTTATCATAAATAATTTTATAATGAATATATAAACATTAAAGGTAACCTCTTAAATTTCAAATTTTATCAGTATATACATTATGTAATTAAATAAGTACGCTTTGTTACAAAGTAACATTTGATGTAATTACTCATGAAAATACTTATATCAAGGATAATAAACTTGTCACTATTTTTCATTGATCAACAAATTCCTTAAGATTATTACTTTAATTTTTTCCAATTTCACGTTTCTTTACTTCAATTATTTTTCTTAGTTTAATCATTTCTTGCTCATTTGCAACAATTCGCTTGACCATTTTTTCCATTTCTTCAATCAAAGCATTTCTCATTTTATATATAATGGCTTTTGAACACTGATCATTCCTATAAATAATTAACGAAATTTAATAGATTTTTTAAAACATTGAGTAGTAATAATAGTAAAAAATAATAATTTTTATCAATATTTATTTAACTATTGGGGAGCAAGTAGTATATACAATCAAAAAATATAAAATAATAATATTAAAACTTTCAATATTCAATATAAAATTTAATTTTATTTATGTACTATTCACTATAAGCTTTGAAGATAGATAGTATCTATATACAATGTATTTATTATAGTAAATATTTTATAAATTGTCCAGAAAAAATAATTTGTCTTTTGAACTGCTACCATTGTATTTACAAATCTTTAAGTATGGTCAAAGACTATACTTGAAAAATGTTGTAATACTTAAAAATCTATAAGACAATAGCAATGTAAGAGGCTAATTATTATTTTTTAAGTGATTTACAGTTATTTACTTGACTCTTTATAGATGTTATATCTATACTCAATACTATAAGTCACATAAATATTAATCGTTTAAAATATATTAAAATTTACCTTTGACCAAAAACTTTGTGTATGATGTTGGAGTATGATTTACAGTTACTAATTAGATTAATATTTGTTTTATATCCAAGATTATCACTTTCAATAAATGGTTTAGTGCTCAAATTAACAATATCTACTTTAACTGGCATTAAACATTTTCTAAAAGTAGAACAACATAAATAATATAATGATACCTATCAATAATTATACAAAATAAGATTAACAATTGATTATTGAGTTTTATAAGAAATGAAAATTATTCTAGCATTTACATTTTTACAATTTTCTTAAAAATATGTGTTCTTTTTAAGTGACTTTGTTACTGCACAATTAAGTTAGTTCTTCTGTTACTACTTATTAAGAGTTTGTTCAAATAAAAACTATTGGAATTAAAAAGTTAACCGAATTAATAAATATTGCATATTACTAAATGAGTTACATTAAATTGTATAAGTAATTGAAAATATAATAGAAACATGTCTTGAGAGAGTAAAGAGTCTAGAGGACTAGTTGGTTGTGGAAAGCATATCAATACTCCATAATTTTTGATAAACTAATTTGAAAAAAAAGATTTGTTTTAGAAAAAAAAATAATTTTACAATTTTTTTTATTAAAAATCGTCACAATTTTTTTTAATCTCCTATAATTTAGGATAGCTATATTTTTATACTGAAAATATGTAAACAAGAGTGTGAGTAAAAAAAAATTTTACAGCATGAAACGTCTAGAGTGCATTTATGAAAAGAGCAGCTATTGAGAAGTATAACAAAAAAATGCAAACTTTTCATACAACAAATTTAATTAACATACAAATATACTGCCTCCCTTTTGGACTCACACCTGCTCGAGTAGAATGTTTAAGACATTATTATGGTGTCAGTCCATAGCATGTACCCCAGCTTCTCAAGTGTAATTTTGAAATACCCTCAATATTTATTGCAATATTTTCAATTTGCTCTAAAAAATAAATGTATTCTCCAGAAAATAAAAAATAAATATAAGTATCATTCAGTTTTAAAAAAATTTAATAAATTTGAATTTTTTAATATTTACTAAAATTTAAATTTAAATATTAGTAAATAAAAAGAGGAACACTTAGATAGTAAAATATTTAATATAGTAACTAATTCATACAACTAGAATACACTTCATCATATAACAAAATACATACCTAAATTTACTTTTGAAAAATATGTGATTAAATTTATGAATCATTGATTCATTGAAATCATGATTTAAAATACAAAATAAAAATTTGTTCTTCGAGACGGATATTTTATCAAAATAATAACTTAATTGCATGTGAAAACATTCATCATTAATACTTGGGTTTAAAACTGAATTTCGACGAAAATGATACCAACCAATTACTGATTTCTGAAATTTTAAATATTGTACTATACATATTAAATAATAAATATAAATAAATAATAATAAAAAAAAAATTAAATATTTTACATAATATTAGAATATTATGTTCAAAAAATTTACACAGGGAAGAAATATTTAAAAGTGCATCATAAATCATGTAAAAAACTTTGTACCATATAACCCTAAGATATTATGACAACAAACATTACTGCTAGCTTAGCAAGTACTTATCATTTACATGTTAATATACTTTTGTTTAGGCTGATTGTGTGGTGTGTGAATGAGGAAAAATGGATACCACGTCAAAATAAAAATAATTATAAGTTTAGTTACAATCAAAGGTATAACATACCTCAAAATTATCAGGACCTTTTTGTAAAAAATTTTTTAGTTTTTTAAAATCTAATTTCAGTGAATTTACACACATAAGTTCATAAAAATCTGGTACAGGATATGAAGCATGAATACCTGAAAGAAAAAATAAATATAACATTTTTAACTGAAATGTCATTATTAAAAATTTGAATAATTCATTTTTACAAATTGTTTCTTCAGTTATTGTATTGTTTAATGATTCATCGGTTATAATGTTTGATACTTTTACATTTTTTTCACCAATTAAAAATCCAATCTAAAAATAATAACTTATATTAGATTAAACATATAATATTTAGAGTGTCCTATCAAGTTCTAACATCTGTAATAACTTTTGATTCGGCAAATAATTTGCAATACTTTTTATTGAAATAATTTTTACAGCTTTGGAATAAGTTTAAGTAAATACAATTCGTTCTGGTGTGTATTTATAATACATTCTCCGCTCACACTACAAAAATTGATATTTTAAAATTTTTAATGCATTATTTAAAATTGAAATATAATTAGAATTGCTACATGTTATTATTTTATGAAAAGAAAAGATACCAGATTTTAACACAAACACATTATTCTATTTCTAAAGAACTATGATTAATCAATTAGAACTTAAAGAAAAGTAAGGTGCAAAACATATTACAATTTAAGAGTCTTTTATTTCATTTTTTCAAATACTATCCAAACTATTGAAGTATTGAAAAAATTTGATACATTTTCTGTAAATTAAAAAAGTTAAATAAAATTTTAACTATCTATAATAATATTTTATTAATAAGTTTAACTAATAATTTTTTTAATGACTTAAATAACATATTAACCTGGTCGTAAGGTTCTTTTTGACAGTTATACTGAGTGATAGCAAGAGTTGGAGTAGTCACGACAAATCTTAAATCATAATATTCTTGAGACATTTTTTTCTAAATAGTAATAATTCATTAAATTTCAAATAATTTTTACAATTTTTCTAAAAATTACTAATAGATTTAAGAGTTGACTAAAATTTTAAAAAAATGACCTCAATCAATAAAATAATTTACAATATACTGTAAATACAACACAATAATATCAAACATTATTCACTAAAAAATATCGTCTAATTTATAGATAAGGTAATAAATAGATATTGATACATCTACTTTACCAATACTTTGAAATTATAAACACGGATAGAACCATAGATAGACATATAATTAGTATAAACTCAGAATAGATAAGACCTTATCTTTTCTGTGATGTGATGGTTAAAAAACATCGATTTTTCATCAAAATAAATATTGATGTTTAAATTTCAATTTTTTTTTTTAATAACACTTGTTTCATTTTTAGATTTTTTGTGCATTTATGTTTAAATTTAAGTAAACTGTACTACAACATCGAATATTTGAAAAATTAGTCTGTGACTACACTGTCAATCAAGCCTAGATATTGAAATAATTTCGATTTTTGTCAATTTATCTTATATTTAGTTAATTAGTTCATCTATTGTATTATATGTATTGATTTTTTTTAAGTACATGTTAAAAAATAATTATGGAAACCAAAAATAAAATGATATCGTCTGTCGTACGTCGGTAGTACCCCAACGTAGACACAAAGGTTTACTAAAGTTTTATGTATATATATATTGACGATGAGTTCGCCGTTCGAGCTCTTCCCGAGTCCTCCCGTTGGATAAACTGATCAGCCCCAATCTCTCTAATTAGTGGACCACTAAAGGGGTAGAGTTTAGACCCGTCAGCACGGTCTAGCTCAAAAGTAGCAGACTGAAGGGTGGCTCCTTGTCAGCCACCAGCACAACTACCTTTTTACTATACCCACTAAAGGACGGTTAAGCCCAAACACTAGCCAGCTCGTACACTAATTATTAAGATTGACTAAAGGACCAGCAGTCCAACCTAGACTCTAGCCGCACACACACACACACACACACACACACAATTTTCGATATCACCGTGAAAATAAAATATTGCGCTAAGTCAAGATTTTTAAATAGCTATTTTATTTACGAAAAGTATTAAACACAAAAGTCAAATATAATATAACACAAAAATTAATTAAATCTTACAAAAAGTATATAGTTATTCTTACGTCAACAACCTAACCCGCAACTCGACGTTTCTTCGACAAAAACGTCCAGTCTCGTCTCGCTCAGTCTCGACCCGTGTCGACCCCCTATACTCTTCATGTTTCCCTTTTATATTCTTTTTCCCACCATTATTAATTTGCTTACCCTGCATTTCCCTTTTATATGGAATTATTTTATTGCTTAGGAGTTTAAAAATTGCTTACTACTATGTAAAACTTATATTATACTAAAATCGATGTAATTCAATACTTCCTCATATATTTACTACACGTCTTTGAAACTTTTAATGAATTTAAAATTTAACTTTAAAAACCAAAATAAAACATCGGTTATTTTTAGTTTTTAAACTTTTCAAATTTTAGGTTTGGTTGTTTTAAAAGCGATTTCAAATACTTTTAATTTCTACAGTTATTAACTTTATAAATTGAAAACAAAATCGATATAGGTCAACCATCTTACTAAATAACTATAACCCCCCAGAAAAAATTTTCAAGTTACTTCAACAGGATATCCGGTTGTTATAACCTATATCAAATATGTGAAAATTGTGTATATTAAAATTATATTATTTATTTATATTTATATTTATTAAATTGAGTTATTTTTAACACGCTTATATTAGTTTCACCTGGATTTATGTTAGTAAATCTCCGCGCGCACGTGTTATTATTCTCGCGTATCCCGTTGTCTATTTTTATTCGTTTTTTTTTATTATTATTATCTTTAGTTACACATTATTCTTGAATTTTTAACTATGTAATACTTTTTAAGTTCATCCCTTATGCCTTGTAAGGGGGTCAACTTCTGTTTTTTTTAAATGGTAACATATTTTTAATTTAATAAAATGTTTATGTTTATAATTTAATAAATGGCACTTGAATTTTTAATATAACTTAATTCGTTTATTAGATATAATCATTTAAAGTTACAAATTTTTGATAAAAACTGAAACTGATAATACAAAAAGTATATCTATTGATAGTTATAATTGATAATAAACAATCCGTGACTGTGACAGCAATGTCATAAAAATCCAATTAGCTAACTATATTTGTAATCCCTTGTGTATTATACCTGTATATATACTCAAAAATCACTAAAGATAATAATAAAAAAAAAAAATGTAAATTATTATTATTCTGTAAGTAATTGAGTGGGTTATGATAAAAAAAACCCAGCACAGTGGGGTCGCGGCATAGTGGGGATGTTGCATAGTTGGGTCCAGTATAGATTTAATCTGACAGTGATTAAAATCACTATCATAAGAAACGCTTCGATGCAAATCAGTAGATAGTGTTTAATTCTAAGAAATTGGTGGATAATTACAAAAGCTACATTATCTGCTAGTTTCTTATTAATACCCTGATTAAGATAAAGTATGTCGAATGAAAAAGGGATTATTAAAAAATATTATTTCTCATAAAAAAATTGTGTTGATTCGTACACTTTTCAATGAGTTATAGCATTATAAAGTTAAAAATGTAACCAACCCAACCCAACATCAACTCCTATTTCCTTAATTATATCCAGATTAGTAATTATTTTAATTATATATTATATAATTTTTATAATTAATTATTTTCAAATTATTATTGATTTTTAATATGTTAAAAGTAATCATTTTGAACCTACTTCTTTTTGTTCTTTAAAGTGAAAGTTTTAATAAAAAAAAAATGAATTTATTACCATAACTTTTAACTCAACTTGCAAGTTTGAAATAAATATTATTAAATAGAAAAAAAT
>NW_026099573.1:3103327-3103836 GCF_025091365.1 Daktulosphaira vitifoliae | reverse complement strand
TGTATCAATAAAACCTACATTTAAAGACAATATATAGAGGTACCCAGGTACCTACTACGTCCTTATAAGGTGTAAAATTAACAACGATATTTTAAGTATAATAAATTATATACTTTTCAAATACAAAATATAAATTTGTGAACTATACATGCTATTTAGAGATGTCACAGAAGGACTAACCATACATACTAAATATTTAGAAGGAAAATAAATTTAAAAACTGAAAAGGTACCCGGGTACCTTTCCAGTCACATAAGGGTTAAAAAAATAAAAAATGTTAATAAGTATAATATCATATGTCTTATAAACTTTATTCAATGTCAATGAAATTATATAATATTCATGAAAGTCAGTTTATTCCCCTAATAAAATATTTTAAAATAAAATAAAATACAAAACCTAGAATTTTAATAAAAAATAGCATATTTTTAAATACGGTAGCCTTTTGCGCATAGAAGATAGGTCGTCGGGACAAATTTTTTTTTTTCATTTAGTAGTACATAAAATAA
>NW_026099573.1:3073516-3102328 GCF_025091365.1 Daktulosphaira vitifoliae | reverse complement strand
AAAAAAAAAAAAAAAAAATAAACACATCATGGTAAAATTAATACCTTCTCAGCTTCGCATCGAAGCTAAAAATCATTCTGTATATACAAATTTGTATTGCTTATTATTAGATATAAACTTTTAAAGATTCAATTTTTTTTGAGTATATATACGTGTATAATATATAAGAGAATAAAAATATAGGTAGCTAATTGGTTTTTTATGACTGTATTCGAAGGTGTATAGCCTTTATTATCAATGGTCATATGACACATTGTTGTGAGTTTTTAAATACACTAACTGGCAATACAGAAATTATATCTATTGATAGTCATAATTTACAATAAACACTCCATGACTGTGACAGCGATGTCATAAAAACTAATAAGTGAAAAATTAATATAGTTTAAAAAAAGCGTTTTTTCAGTTTTTTTAAACTATTTTGAATATAATAAATATATTGTTTTGAATTTTGTACAATAGATAGCAGCACACGTGAGATTTCTTCAATATTTTTTCAAAAGAAATCTTTACATCGATATTAAAAGTTTTACCCATCTCTATGCTATAGTATAACTATAGAAAAATGATAATTATAAGCACCGCATTAAAATATATTTTATATTGCATTATTAATATTTTTCTTGAATTTTCGGGGCATTTAATATGAGGTAAAAATTAAAAAGGGGCAAATAAAAGTTTTGATTTGTTATGTTTTCACCATAATGTTAAACTACAGGAAAAATCTATTTTCAATTCAATGTATTAGTTGAGAATCTCAAACTATTAAATAATTATTTATATAGGGTTTGTAATAACTAAAAATAAAGTTGATGGGGATGGTATTAATAAAGAAGAATGATAATGGCATCATCTGTAAAGACATAATAGATACAAGTACTTTGTTTCTAGTTATTACTTTATTAGTGTAGTTAATGTATTAAAACTACTCTCACCTGATATTCACTGATGGTGATAGAATCTTGATTGTAAATTTATGGTTATTAAGAATGTTGTTAAAATTTATAGTAGGATGTTAATGAAAAAGAATTGTATTTGGTTAATAAAAGCGTATTTATTATTATAGAAAGTGTTAATTATTTTAACAAATGTATAGTTTAGATTTAGTGACAAAAGTTCAGTCTATAAACACACAGTATAAATAAAAAGAATATGTTAAAGTACAAAGGATATAATCTTAAAAGTTTAACTTGATAAAAGTGATTATTAAGTGAGAAAAATGAGCGAGTGACTGACTGGAAAAACAGTGTCTTCAGCCTTTATATAATGTACCACAAAAGTCATAAACATGGATTGGGCGTCTTGAATGTGTTATACTTTTTATAGGCACATTCAGTCATCATTCTATATTTCATAAAACGCAAAAGAATTATCATATTTTAATTTCCTTTTTTTTAGTACATTAGTAATGCCTCGAAGACGGCATGAAAGACAATGATTTACGTCTATTTTATAGTTGCCAAAAGTCAATACCATATGTGTAATCGTGTTAGCATATTCTTTTCTGTGGTCTTAGAAGTACAAGAGGTATTGATTTTATTAATATTCCAAAGGAGAATATTACAGGTTTTCAGTAAGGAAACGAGTTTCTATTGTTTGTAACGATTGACCTGTTTTCCTTACATACTGAACATTATGTATATCCTGACCTAGGGCCCTACGAGCCTTCGCGCCAAAGGCGCTTAAGCCTTTTTGGGCCGTCCTTGTAAAGAGGCCACCGATTCTGGTAAGTGTACGCGGTTGTGCCGCGTACACTAAAAAAAACCAATCAAAATTTTGTTAAAAAAAAATCTACTCAATTGAGTGTATTTAGTTGAGATCATTTGATGTATCGTTAAAAAAAGTTGATAAATGAGAGCCATAAAAAAAAAATCACTTACTAAAAATACTTTAATATGAACAAGAATTATCTTCAAACGAGGGATATTACAGTGATGGGGTCATTGATATTTATTAAAGTTATTGAATTTTAATAACATAAAAATCAAATTATTTTAAAAAATAATTAAACTCAAAAACTTTTGTAAGGTATTTCAAAACAAAATAAAATATAAAATCGAAAATTTTTACACAAATATAGCATACGGTAGTCATTTTCAGTGTGAAGACGAAATAAAGTTCGAAAATTAATATGTATAAAAGTTGTAGTATGTCGCGGTCGCATCGTATTTCCGGTGTTACCGCCGGATGGCGATCACGGCGCTTCCTCTTCACGTCCCACAGGTCACGCTATTCGCGGTGGCCAACGGGCGATGCGAACCGATCGCCCGGGTGCTGGACAAAAAAAATTGAAAAAAAGTTACTTAATTCTTTTTTTCATGTCAACGGTCACTGTTACTTACAAAAAGAAGGCGCTTGTATTTAAACATCTATTTTAACCCAGAGAGATACTTAATTTCACCAGAAAGACAGGACTCTTTGGTCATCTTTAGAGGTGACTTTATGGTTTGTAATGTATTAACAATTTGGTGATAACACTTAGGTGGGTAAACCGAATCAAGACAATTCGGTATGAGGTGTGCACAATGGACCAACAGGTCTGAGTGCATGGGCATTATGTCTACCTCGATAATAACTAAAACTAAACATCTATTTATTTAAACTATTGTTAATATTAAATAATATTGTTTCATCTTTGGAATAAACGCTTCTAGTGCTATTGCGTAATTATTGTTACTATATTTATACCTAATTACCCTGACTACATCAAGTATTTCCGGAACACAATCAAAAGTTAAGTTGAAAAAGTAAGGATTTTTAAATTTGTAATTTTTTTGGAGAATTCCCACATTTACGAGAACAAAGGAAATGTTTTCAATTTTTGTGGGTAATGTCTTCAACTAGATACAATTTGTGATCTAAAATGACGTATCGTTTAAAGAAATTGGTTCGGTATAAGCTGAAAACAAACACACAAAAAAAAAAAATGAAAAAATAACACATAGCAAAATTAATACCTTTTCAGTTTCGTATCAAAGCTAAAAATATATTAAAAATTGAATTTTAACGTGCATAAAAATTGAAGAGCTTGATGCAATATTAATCAGTAAACTAAGTTTAAATTAAAATGCTTAAGTTTCTGGCATTAAACTCCAAATATATTACCAGTATAACAAAAACCTAGGATATTAATTAATCACGACACATCTGATAAATTAAAATTATCTATTAAACAAGCGTTATTATATGAATCTAATGTTTTAATTGTACTAATAAACAATTGATAAATAAATTCCCTTTGAATAGGGGATAAGAATACTTCCACGGCCCCTCTGCCAGTCATAAAAGAAAGATAGATACTAAGTAAGAATAGGTACTTGAAATGTTGGAACATTAACTGGTAGAAGTAGAGAATTAGTACAAGTATTGAAGAGGAGAAAAGTTAACATTTAATGTGTGCAGGAAAGTAGAGAAATCGAGGGAAATAGGTGAGGGTTATTAAATAATATATTCAGGTAAGTCTAGTACAGAGAATGGTGTAGGGATAATAATGGACGAGGAGATGAAAAGTAAAGCAGTAGAAGTAGCTAGGAAAAGTGACATGATTAGTCATGAAATTGATATTCGAGAAAAAAGTGATGAATTTAATAAGTGCCTATGCATCACAAGTGGGATGTGATGAAATAGACAAGGAAGTGTTTTGGAGAGAGATGGATGAGGTGATGCAAGGGGTACCTGGCAATGAGGATGCAGTGATAGGCGGAGATATGAATGGACATGTAGGTAATGAGAGGAGAGAATATGAAAGAGTACATACAGGGTATGGTTTTAGTGGGAAGAATGAGGCTGGAGAAAAAATCCTGGATTTCGCAGTATCGTATGATCTTGCTGTGGTAAATACCTATTTTAGAAAGAGGGAAAAACATTATATAACTTATAAGAGTGGGAGGAATAGATCACAGATTGATTATTTTATGTGGAAGAGAGAGAGCATAAAGCGAGTAAAGGATTGTAAAGTTATACCAGGCGAAAGTGTAACTACACAGTATAGACTGATGGTAATGGATTTTTGGTGTACCGGGAAAAGAATATACAAAAACAGAAGGAACACGGGAGAAAATTGAAAATCCGTTGGTGGAAATTGAAAGGGGAAAATGAAAAAGAGACTGTCAAGACGGTCAAAGAGAGGACGGTGTGAAATGTCGGAGGAGACATAAATGATGTGTGGAATAGATTTGCTAGTTTTAAGTATTTAGGATCAGTTGTAAAAAAGAGCGGTGGTATTGACCTGGATGTAAGACACAGGATTAAGTGGGGGTGGTTGAAGTGAAGAGAAGGGTCTGGCGTCTTATGCGATAAAAGAATTCCAATGAGGCTGAAAGGTACATTTTACAAGACTGTAAAAGGCCAGCTATGATGTATGGTTCAGAGTGTTAGGCGGTTGATAAGAAAGTAGAGCAGAGAATGAGAGTAGCAGATATGAGAATGATTAGATTGATGAATGGAATGACTAGAGAAGATAGAATAAAGAACGAGTACATAAGAGGGAGTATAGGTGTAGCGTCAATCATGGATAAAATGAAAGAAAATAGACTTAGATGGTTTGGTCATGTTATGAGGAGAGAAGAATCGGAAGTTGTAAGAACAGTAGTAGAAATGAATGTTGAAGGAACCTAAAAAAGTATTGATTGCGATGGTTCAAGGGGGACAATCCCCCATACCCCCCTGAAATACACAATAATTATTAATATTCTAATTATAATAATTGCATTAATATGACAGAATAATAACAAAAATATTTCTTCAGGTTATTACTCCTGGAAATATGTAAAAATTCTACTTTTATAAGAATATCGGTTACTGTGGTTTGACGTTGACAGCATAGTTGTCATAAATGGATCCCAATTTTTACGATAAAATCATTGACTGTCACATCATATATGAGATAAATGCGATTAATAATACTGTACTATTCTGATTATGAATGTACAAACTTATATACTTATAACAGTCTTGAAATTTATATATTACTTATTAATAATTCCTTGATATAAATTATACAAAATAAATTGCTATGCGTAAATGCAAAATCGTATTCTAATATAAACTCTTTATGGACATAAGAAATTTTAATTCAAAACGATAAAAGAACATTCGAATGAATAGTAAGCTAATTATAAAGTTAAAATTCAAACAAAAGATATATATAGCAATAAACTTGATTAAATATATCAAAAAATTTTGTATTATAAACAATTTTGAAAGAAATCGACAGAAAGTATCTGTATAAAATAAACTAAACATAATATATAAAAATAACAAACATAATATCAAATAAAAAAGATAGTTAATAATTTAACCCAATCAATTCATATTGACAACTATAACATGTATTAAATATGAATTAAAGAGAAAAATTGACATGAAAATTCATTATCTACAAATTCAGAATTAATATTAATATATACAAAAAGGAGTCGATATTCTTATTCAAAACATGCGCGTGGACTTAAAAAAAAAAAGTAGCTCGTAGAATAGTAAAAAATTAACGGATTAAATTAATTTTTTCATGATTTCTCAGAAATGTCTTTGTGTGGGTCTGGTAAAAATTTCAAACCTTAAGTCGTAAAACGCTGGCGCCATGGAACGTTTTTCTCGAAAACGGTAAACATTTTAAAAACGCTCTCGGTCAAGCGTCAATAATTTTACAGGAGTCTTGTCGAGTACTTTCGTTGAAAAAAAAAATTTTAAATGTGGAGTATTCTAAGTAATTTTTCCAAAAAACTGGTTTTTGTCCTTGTTCTATTCTATAAAAAGATAATATTAGCTCATATAAAATTTAATTTTTATACACCTTGGTTTAATAGCTTTTGATCTTAAATTTAACTTAACCCTAGTTAGTAAACCATTATTAACTTATTTTTTAGCAGAATATTTTTAAGCACCACATAAGTAAAAAAAAATCACTATATAATTCTTTTAATTTTTTTATTCAATCAATATTCAATTTGTAAATTAGAAGGACCTTCTAAACGTAGTTTAGAAGAAGCAGCCAACATTGTATCCATACTTTTCATCATTAAATTAGTATTTAGTACTTTCCATGTATTCTCTGCTTGAGGATCTTCCCTAAGAATAAATTGTTGTTCAAACATTCCAACCATTCTTCCAACACCTTGATGTAGTGTACCACCAATTTGAACTTTTAATAGGCCATGGGATTCTTTTTTCCATTTAATATCATCACTCAGATGAGGTGAGAAAATTAGTTGATGTTGTTGTTTAATATTAAGTAAGCATTTTAAAACTGATGGTGAATCTTCACAAGTTTCATTGATTTCTTCACTACCACCAAGTATTCTTACTGCCATAGTACAATTTTCATAAAAATGGCGGTTATCTAATTGATTTTTATCAGGAATACCCAGATCATTAAAAAGATCATAATAATGTTTAGCAAACATTTTAATAAACTCTTCCAAGAGTTCATTATCATGTTCTTTTTTAGTTTTTGTAGAACTTGGTTCTATAGGCATCTAAAAATAAAAATGCTATCTATTACACAAAACATTTAAGTAAAAATGAATTTTTATACTACATACTAGATAATATATTTTTTAATTGATATATTATTAATAATAAAAAAAAAATTGTTTTCATTTTTAAAAATATTATCAATTAAAAAAACATATGAAAATGAGAAATTTGAATTTTTATTTTTATAATTTACTACAAGCATTTGAATTTGAAAAAAATTTCATCTTGAAATAAATTCTTTTCTATTATCATACTTTATTCTTCAAAATTTAGAAAGTAAAATGTACCATTATAATAATAATAAATTCACTAATATTTTACAATATATTTAATATCGAGTATGAAAAACAATTATAATTTTATTTAAACCTTCAGGTTCATGTTATTCTGATAAACTCATTTACATTTACTATTAATCAAATATTTAATTTTTTGATTTAATTCATTACTATTAAAACTTTTAGAATTTGTTGATACAACTTACTTAAGTTACTATCTTGCATTTCCTAACTATTATTTTAGTGAAAATAAAGAAAAATTACTTAGATAGTTTAAAGAGTTGGAATTCCCAGTGAGTTAGGTAAATCAAAAAGCACTCTATTGTACATCATTAAAAAAAATTATATATATACAGATTCATTATGGATATGACACTCATTTCTCAGAAACTATTTTAAAATTTTGTAAAGGAAAATATTGTATGATTTAAATGACTACAATAATATGTAGTTAAATAATTTATTTTTTCATCCCTTACATATTATAGAAGTGTCAACCATATTTTTTAAATGGAAAAATATGTATTAAACTAGTTTATAAAATAAAAAATCATCTAATTAAGAAAATGATTGGCTGATAGCTTTTGAATCAGTGCTACATAGGATATTCATATTGTACCTAGATGGGAGGAGGAGTGCAGTTGAGAAATGATTAATGATTAAAAAATAAAATTACAAATTTTGATTAGTCTAAAATAGTGTTAACCAAATAAGTTTCAAATATTGAGATAGAAAATTCAACAAAAATATTTGTTATCTATATATACAGAGTGATCAGCTATGTCTCACATAATATCTTTAAAAATACAAGTTTTATAAACAATTTTTTTTAATAATTATGGATCTTTGATGAGCTGTTTCAAAAGAAAAATTAAATTTCTATCATCATTCCTTATACTTAGAACTTATATCAACTTCAGATTTTCAAATGGCAAACCCATATTATTTTTATATATTTTTGTTTGTCATAAAAAAAAAATATTTAGAAAAAAAAACATGAATTTTAAACAAGATACACTACTTTAAATTTACGATATTTTATGAAAAAATTCAGTAGTTTTTCCAACACACTTACACTATTATTTTATGTAGTGATAAGAGCTACCGGTTTACTGTATCAGTGCACATAGTCAGAATAACTTAGGTATGTTTGGTATGTTTATTTATAAAATTGGTAGCGCTAATTGATTTTAATCTTATAACATTCGAGTGTATAATAATTTTTTCTTAATAAACCCTATAATTTAGAGAGCTGTGGAGCGCTTAATATTAAACAAAATAAAATATTTTTTTTACAAAACATTTTTTAATTAAACTAAATCTATTGGTGCAAAAAAAAAAGGTCACCATTTGAAAATATTAAGTTGATAGAAGTTTTAAGTAAAAGGGACAGTGGTAGAAATTTAAATTTTCTTATGAAACATCTCATAACTGATAACCCTGTATATTTCAATTGCTAGGATATCATTATTGTTATATAAATATTAATATTGAAAATAAAATGTAATATATATCTAGTTGTTAAAATTTTATTTGACAAGCTTACTACTTTGAGTCATATCCTTAATCAATCATTCTGTATATATTAGGGTGGTTCTTAAAAATGAAGTTTTGAAATTTATTCAATACATTCCTTAGAATTGTTCTATTAGTTAAAAATAATTTGTATAAAATTTGGTTGAAATTGAGTAATGTTATCATATTTTGCAAGAAGGTTAAAAATTAGACTGTAAGGGGGAATGATTTTTTGATCTTTGTCACTTAACTTACAAACTATGCTATTTAAAGAAAAAACTATAGAAATTAATATATAGAATTACATTTTTGCTGTAGAAAATATTATTAAAAAAAAAAGTACTATAATAAATAAGCATAAAAATTAAAAATCAATATTTTTATATAACCATTGAAATTTATTTTGTTCATATATTTGAATTTTGCAGAGTAACTATTTGAAATACAAAAAAAAGTTGTTTAGAATTAAACTTTTTATTATTATTGTTGCCAAAAGGTAATTCAAATATTCTAGTATTAATATATAAGCAAATTTTTTTTTTTACAAATATACTCAAAATAAATTATTGAAATTTTAATAAGTAGTTTTACGTTATTAAGGATAAAAATTAGGCTACCTAAAATTATTTTTCAGATTTCATTAAAAAGTACATAAATATACTACACTAAAAAAAGGCTTTTAATGATGTTTAAATTTTAAATAGGTGATATAACAGTTGAAAATGCATCAAAAGATACTTTCATGAATAGATTAATTTAAAAGATAAATATATTTCTTAATGCTTTTTTTTTTTTTTGATATTAAAATAAATTCATTGCAAAATATACAAATTATTTAAGCTGTATATTACTTTGGCCATCCACCGGGCATGAAGGCATTTTAAAGTAATTTTTATTAAGAGGTTCAATAATAATAATAAAAAACAATAATAAAATATTATTGTTAAATCATTATAATAATTTCTTAGTAGTTTAACACGAGATAATTCTTAGAATAAATAAATTATATTGTTACAAGAATCTTTCAATGATTACACAACAAGATTAAAAATTATATCAAGCTGATAAATGTTACTATTTATGATACCCCAAATTGTTAAAATCTTTTAAATATTTAAACAATTTAATTAAAGAAACATTAAGTATAAATATTTTTTTAATTAATTTGTACAAATATATATAAATATATAAGAGGTTTTCTATTTATGACATTTTAATAGACAGTTTTACAATTTAAATAATTTTAATAAATAATAAATTAATATTAAACTTACATGATGCACAACTATATGATGAGGATTTAATGACATCATATTATTATTGGTATTACAAAGTGGTGGTAATTGTTGAGGATAAAATTGTGGCGGTCTTAATGGTTGCACAACAGGTTGAGTAAAATCTGGTTGGGTTTCTATTAACTGCTTAAAAAAGGCAGGTGTATCATTTTTTATCATATCTGGAGATGGTGTCATTCCCTTTACTATAAAAAACTTGATTATACTAGTCAGTGGAGTTTTTTTACTAGTTAATATACGCCAATAAGGTTGAGTTATTAACAATAGTTCTGCCTCTAAAAATAAAATGTATTTTAAATGATTAATTAATTAATTTAAAAATTTATTTCTAAATAGTATAAGATAACAAATTTATTTGGCATAATTGAACGACTTAAATAACAAAAAACAGTATCATCTAGTACTTATTTATTGAGTAATTTTAAATTAAACTATATTAACAAAGATATATACTTGTAAAATTATAATTAAAGTAATTTACTTAACCTTATATAGAGACCTATATATAAAGTACTTAAGTAGATGATTTAAATATTTTTTAGTATTTTGTATTTAAAATAAAATTTATATTATTTGAAAGAATATTAAATTTCTTTCAAATAATAGAATAACAATCACTTCTTATTTTTTTTACCGTACGTTTGATTGATCTATAGTAGGGTTATTTATAAGCATTGATTCCAAATAAATTATAGTTAATGGTTTCAAAAATGTATGGAAGAAATTATCATACATAAATATTTTTATATAAATTACTATACTTAATAGATTTTAAAAATCAAGCAAGAACATTGACAGTTAACCCATTTAAAAATTGAGTTTTAAAAGTAAACTCGTCTTATAAGGTACTAAAAAAAATTACCTTCTCGTGATTGTATATTAATTCCTCCACCTCGATACACGGACCTCGCTATATTATATAGATTGTTTGTTTCTAAAGTATTCAGGAAATCTTTGAGTAATCGCTTTTCAATTTCTGTAGCCATTGTTGCATACAAATTGAAAAAGAGTTATTGCTAAATTGTAGGTCTCTTAAATTTTGTGAATTCTGATATATTAAATGATAAGGTATATCTACAATTCATTAAAATATGATATGGTTTCAGGAATCTATTGAAAAACGCGCTCTTGTAGTCAACACGAGCGTGAAGCTACCAATTCGTGGTCCACCAACTTCTTATCACTAACAAATTACGGTTACCGATATTTTATAGAGTATAACGCTTTTTCTAACCGATAGATGTAGACACATAATACCAAAAAGCATATATTAAACCCATTCACCAATCATACACACAACAAAGATCTGACGGGCGGTGGGAGTATAAATACACTTACTATCGTATACACCGCCATACCAACTCGGATAATTGTGAGCGACCACTGCATTTAACAACTTAGCATTAGATATTATATTATATTCAGAATATGTATAGAAAATATCTGGACTCGTCTCGGAACATTCACAAATTCGCAAATTACTGTGTCCGAGTTGGTGTGTTTATATGCTACCAAAAGTAATTTCCGCGGTCTTTATTTACAATATTAAGTTACACCTGCACGTTTCACCCGTTAGCTTTTCACACCATTTATAGAGTATTATATAAGCTTTCAGAATATGTATAGATAATATCTGGACTCGTCTCGGAACATTGTCAAAATCGCAAATTACTGTGTCCGAGTTATATGTTTATTAAAATTATTTTATTACACGTAAAATTGTTGACTTGTCGGGGACTCATTTAGTTTTTCTGTAATTTCGTTATAATCATCTATATATTGTTAAATTCCCACTTTTTAATAAAGACGGTATGAAAGTTAAAAATGCAATGTTCTGCGTCTTAAAAAAAAATTGTATCATACGTTTGTAAATGAAATCGTGGTAGAAAAAATTTAAAAAATTAACAACTGTTAACGACTTTTTATATTATGCTGATGAATTAATATGTATTGAACGATAAAATATAATAAATTTCAATAATTTAATATAATAGTTCTATTATGTTAAAATTAGATAACTAATTAATGTAAAATGTCAGCTTTCGGGATATGTTATGAAATTACCGAGACTCGTCTACGATTATTGTCATAAATGCAAGTTGATGAGGCCCATACGTGCGTAATACGTTATCAAACCTATTAGGCAGTTTTTTTTAATTAATTTGCAATATTCTATTAGATCAACGAATTATGGTGTTGGTCTGATTGAGACGATTGTCAGAAAAATGTGTAAAATGTTTTTGTTACCTGGTTATGAAGTTTGTATTAAATACAATGAGGATAGACATAAAAAAGCAATTAACAAAAAATTTTTTTTTATTTTAAAATAAATTAGCAAAAATATTTTTTTTTAAATTATTTTTGATTTTTGTTCATTCATCATTAATCTGATTTGATGGCGGCGGCGGCAATCCTGCTGCTAAAAAAAAATAATATGTTATTGTTTAAATTAGTTACCTTATATGTATTGTTTTACAGTGGTCCAACGTTTAGGGAATTGAGAAATCTTTTGATATTCCATACTATTAATTTGCTTTATAATTGTGTCATTATTGTATTTTTATCATTGTTTCATAAAATTTAAACAGAAAAAAAAAAGTTGTTAAAATCTTCAATTTCATAAAACCATAATTGTAGCATCCTCTAAAATTTGCACCACTGTAATTTGTATTATTATGTGTGTAAAATTACATAAGCCAACATAAAATTTTAAACTAGATTTATTAAGAGATTAAGTGTTTATTAAATTGAACCTATAAAAAAATGTCTACGTTTTAATAAATATATTTTTTTCCCATATTTAAAACTCATTTATAAGTTTTTATTAATAAAAAAATGTTATAGAACTTAAAATTTTACTATTAAAATTGTTGTTAGTTAGAATTTTTCTTTTAATCAATTGTTTTTTTTTATATCCTTTTTAAGTAGACAATAAAAATGAACATTTTTTTTTAATTTTTCATTATTATTTTAGTAAAATAATTTAACCCTATAATAAAGTTTTTAAAAATAAAAAAATGTCTACATTCTGACCAGACTTGGGAAGCGTTTTTAAAATAATATTTAATAGCTTTCACATTCATAAAATATTAAAAACAATTGGTACAAATTAGTATATCAATATATTAAAAATAAATATATAATTTTATAGGTTGACTTATAGGTAGGTTTAAATTATAAAATAAATTATCATTTACAACTACCATAGAACTATTTATAAATAAACCAGAAACATAAAATGCATCCTACAAAGGTTGTCAACTGGCCTTAAAAAAACGAAATGAAAAAAATATTAAAATAAATAAGTACCTTTAATGTGGCATTCTTGTTCCCCGTGCCCGGAGAAATGACAGTGTTTACAATTTTTTTTCTTTATTGGTGGATATCCAGCTGCTATAATTAAAAAACAAGGATTTATTACTGCTTGAAGTGATTGAGGATATATCTATGTTTACAGTTGAGTTCTGACGTTTCGGACTCATTGCAGGGTCCGAAACGTCAGAACTCAACTGTAAACATGGATAAATCCTCAAGCACTTCAAGCAACAAGACAATCCATGAAAGTTTTAACACATTCATAAGGATTTATTATCAAGGTAAAAACAGATCATAATTATGAAAATTGTTTATATAGTGTAGTTTTCATGATAGATCTAGTAACAATTGACAATACCATTTATTAAACACGCAACATTAAAATAAATCAGCATTAACCTGTATAGGTTTGAATCAATTATTTAAACAAAACACAAAAATTAAAAAATTAATTTTTTGGATAAGAAAAAAATACTTTTAGAACGTTATTAAATTTAAAAAATATATATATCACAAATATTACCTTTAACATGACATGCCATTTCCCCGTGTCCAGGGAGACCACAATATTCACATATTTTGGGAGCCATAGGAGGCAGACCAGCAGCTAAAAAATAATTGAAATTAGCAAAAATTGTGTTAGTCTCAATTAAGTATAATGACAAAATTAAACATTTTGTATGTAAAAACGCTTATTGAAAGTATGACCCAATATTTAATATGATAGTAACATATATAAGAACAAGAACTTTTAAAATAAAATAAAAGCTGCTAAATATTCCTGAAGAAAAATACATTTACAATTACCCCACTCGTCTCTATGTATATAGAAGATTATGTTTAAATTTTAATAACTTACCACCTCTAAATTTTTTCTTCAATTCCTCCTTACTTGGCGGTGAACCTCTTCTTTTGTCACCTCATTCCCGCATATTTTTAAATGTAAAATACATCTAGAACAAAAAAATAATAATTGGACATAGGTCTATAGATAATATAAAAGGAGTTATAATTACATTAACAAACAATTATTATTATAGTCTCTAATATTGTTCATTAATTAACAATGTAATTATTGTAAAGGTCGTTCGAGAGTACAGAAATAATTATCACGCCGCCACCGATTCGCCGCCGGACTATTCGCCGCTGACGTTTCGCCGCCGACCCATTTCGCCGCCAGACACTTCGCCGCGGACGTTTCGCCGCCAGACTCTTGCTATATAAATTTATTAAAGTTATTGCGCATTGCAAAATAATAAAAGAGATGTATTATTTTGGAATAAATAAGCGAAGAAAATAAAACATAATTAATTTAAAAAGTAGAAGAAATCTCTCCGTATAAATATATTTTTTTTTGATTATATAAAATGTAACACAAATTTAGTAAATGTTATTTGTTGTGCAAAGCCATGTTGTGGTATGTTGTAAAATTGACTTATGTTTATAATAGTGAACGTCAAATAATTTTGCCATAGTTGGTGAATAAAAATCTTTATGTAAAAAATCATCATGGAAACATTACTCCTTTATCCACGAATTGTTTTATTTGTATTACTAAACAAAATTATGGATTTAGGTCTATTTAGCTATAAATGGATTTATTCTTATTAAGCCTATTTCAAATATTCGTTTCATTTTAAAATAGTGCTCTGTTGAATTTATCTACATATAAATAATAACCAAGACTTATATTTAAATCTCCCTATTTTTTAGAATTATTAATCTTTCCATATTAATTAATCACAATAATTTTGAAATTGTATTATTACTTATAGTTTCCTTAATATAAAAATTATAAAACAAAAATTGTACAAAAATATCAAAAAAGGTATGTTAATAGAGATCTGTACCCTTAATTACCCTAATTAACCATTCTAAAACTTTGATTTATTGTTAAACAAAATATCTTATACACAATAAATAATAATACAAAATAATAAAGTATCTTGTTATTCGCATCCAAACGATTCGATACTCATATGTACCATTTAAATTGCTTGAATAGTTTATTTTAAAAGTGACAATTTTTTTTTAAATAACAATTTATAACACTGACTCAAGTTGTTTTAATTTAATTTCTAAAATTATTAAATAGCTATCCAAGAGGATACAGAATTTTTGAGTATTTTATACTTTGTTCATTAAAAATATACAAAATTTGCAAAAACTGGGTTGCTAATTTATGATACGACGCTAAGTATATACATTAATTATTAATAATTATACCACATTGTTATTATCTATACATATAAATAAGAGCATTAGTATGCTTGAAATATAGTTATTTCAATAGTATTAATTGTTAATATGAAAGAATAACATTGAATGTTATAATTATGATAACATTTAATTATAATAATTAAATTAAGTACAAATTAAATTTAAATAATTTGTGACATCATATAAATAATTAATTTTTTTATCATTATACTGGATTTTAAGGAATTGTGCAATGAAGGATTAGGCTAAAATAATTATAATTTTTCGAAAAGGCGTTAATAAAAAATTTATATAGCAAGAGTCTGGCGGCGAAGTGTCCGGCGGCAAAACGTCCGCGTCGAAATGTCCGGCGGCGAAACGGTGGCGGCATATTGTCTGGGTCCGGATAGTAAGTGTATTTATACTCCCACCGGCCGTCAGATCTTTGTTGTGTGTATGATTGGTGAATGGGTTTAATATATGCTTTTTGGTATTATGTGTCTACATCTATCGGTTAGAAAAAGCGTTATACTCTATGAAATATCGGTAACCGAAATTTGTTAGTGATAAGAAGTTGGTGGACCACGAATTGGTAGCTTCACACTCGTGTAGTCAACTATGTTTTTTATTCAATTAAATATTAAATTTTAAGGGAAGGTGTTTACTTTTTATTTGTATCTGTTGCCATTTTTCTTATATTCCAATTTAAGTGTTCTGTTATATGTAAAATAAATATTTAAGATTTAAAATAATATCTAATTGAAGGCATTTTTCTCAAAAATTGAGTTTATTTTTTTTATTACAGAAAATTACTATCATTAAAATCGATGGGGTTTCGTATTTTAACGTTATAATTGATACATTAGATTTATTTTTCTATTGAAATAATTTTTTTTTCATATATCTCGCTTTGTATAAGGATTTAAATATGGTAACATCAAAAATTATAATAATAACTTTTTTAGGTTTAGTTAAATTACAATCTCTTATATTAGTTACTACAATATTTCTCGTAAATGAAAACTGTATGATAGAAATACAAAAAATTTCAATCATCCATATTTTCCCAAAATTTAAGCTTTGTGTCCTTTGTTAATCGAATCGTATGAAAATTTAATTTTACGTCAAAAAATAACGGTCACCTTAATCAATAGACTAAGTTTAAATTAAAATGCTTAAGTTTCTGGCATTAAACTCCAAATATATTACCAGTGTAACAAAAACCTAGGATATTAATTAATCACGACACATCTGATAAATTAAAATTATCTATTAAACTAGCGTTATTATATGAATCTAATGTTTTAATTGTACTAATAAACAATTGATAAATAAATTCCTTGTGGATAGGGGATAAGAATACTTCCACGGCCCCTCTGCCAGTCATAAGAGAAAGATAGATACTAAGTAAGAATAGATACTTGAAATGTTGGAACATTAACTGGTAGAAGTAGAGAATTAGTACAAGTATTGAAGAGGAGAAAAGTTAACATTTAATGTGTGCAGGAAAGTAGAGAAATCGAGGGAAATTGGTGAGGGTTATTAAATAATATATTCAGGTAAGTCTAGTACAGAGAATGGTGTAGGGATAATAATTGACGAGGAGATGAAAAGTAAAGCAGTAGAAGTAGCTAGGAAAAGTGACATGATTAGTCATGAAATTGATATTCGAGAAAAAAGTGATGAATCTAATAAGTGCCTATGCATCACAAGTAGGATGTGATCTTATCTGTCATACTAATTTAATTGAAATTGTTTAAAAAGAGGTATAATTAAACCAGACATAACAGTTAAAATAGTTTCATAAAATACACCTTGAAGAAACAATTGTTACGTAATAACTGCGCCAATTGGTGGAATAAAAATCTTCATCAACATATCATTTGTTAGCGATATGAACTAATGTAATACCATGTTCTATATTATCTGTGCAAGTTCAAGGTAGTTGAAGAGCTTTATATTTCTTATTAATACACTACCTTTACGCGATAAACTTAACAATTGCGAGTTATGGTCATAACGAAAAATATAATTTGAAAAAACCAATTTTGCTGTACCAAAACTATCATTTAAACAAGTTTTAACTAAAATAATAGTCAGCAAAACGAAACGTCTCAGTTTATCTTAAATAATCTAATTTTGTACGCATTACCCCTAACATTTTGGTAAAAATCTAAGAACGATGCACTATTAACAAAATGACAATTAAGGTTATTACATAAAATTATTTGCATTGTGATTTTTTAAACGAAGTTTTTTGATATAATACTTCTATAATATCATCATAATTTTTATCACGGTAAAATTTTTTTTTATGAGACTCATAACCTTCTGGCATAAATGCTGGTGCCATAATACCATTAAAGAAATAGGGCAATATACGTATATAGAAAGATGAGTAGCTAAGATATTTTGTTTTAAGTTAAGTATAATATTTTTGTAGTAGGAAATTAAACCAGTATATAAATTATTAGCTAAAATATTTGGGTTGAGCATTATAACAGAAAATTCTTTAATTTTAAAGTTTTAACTGCTGATAGGCTATTAAATAATGTAGTTATACTAGCCCCTATAATTAATGATTAAAACGCGATTTTCCAACAAAATCAAGTAATGTCTCATCAGACTTCCTTACATAAGAAGTAATAATACTATTATTAATAGGTTAGGCTAATATGCAGTATTCCTTATTTTTTTCATTTTGATTAGATGAAGATAAAATAATTTTATTTTCAGGCACAATAGTCTTCCTCAAGACTAACTTTTGAAGAAGTATTTGATAACTCACAGACAAAGGAATTAATTTTAATACATTATTTAAAATCGTAGCAATTTGTCCTACTAATTAATTGGTATTATAGAGGTAGTATTCACGTTATATTATTAAAAATCCTTTTTTTTGCTCATAACTTTTTTTTAGGTAAGTTTTAATTGAAAAGTAGTTATTAGACATATTTGAATTAAAAACCAAATTTAATGCAGTAGATTTTGTTTCCTGGCTTTATTGCATGAGCTGTGATATTTGCTAATGAATCATAATACAATTCTATCTGTATTAATTAAAATTTGATTAATATAAGTAATTACAAAATAACAGCCAAATTATTTAAAAAAAAACATTAAAATTACTTTAATTTCAAAGCTCTGCAAGTTAAACTAAAATATTTTAATAAGTAATAACAAACATTATCATTGATAAAATATCTTTTCAAATGAAGACTCTCTTACACAGATATCTATTCATATGCAAGTTTAATTTTGTTTGTAAAAAAAACTGAAAATGTCTAACAATTTTAGTTAAAAAAAAAGTTGGTACAAAAAATCTTTTGCAATTAACAATAACAATTCATTACCATAGCACATATAGTTGTAAAAATTAGACATGTATTTTCATATATATAATATTACTCAATAGGAAAAAAAAATTGCAAATATTTTTCATAAAATGTTTCATCTTCTTTCAAAAAAACAACAAAAATTATGCGTTCCACCTAAAAAATACATTATTATTTTTTTATCAACTAATTAGTAAATATTTTGTTTTATTTGAATGATATTATTTAAGTAATGTCATTATTAGTGAACTTTATAAATAAATAAAACCATAGTATTTTTAATTATTATGATAAAATTATTTAGTAATATCCTGGATTTTAAATTAAGTCCCTACTGATTAAGAGTTATAAAAAACCTTAAAACTGTTTTTTGTTAAGTCTAATTGAATTTAAAAACATTAATTAATGTTGATCAAGAGCATGCTCAGGATGGAATAAGATATGGATCAAACCTTCCCATTCTGAAAATTATTTGGTGTTTAAGATTCGCTATTATTTTATTGAAGAGGTAGAAAAAGTATTGTAATGTATAATATCTACATAAAAAATATTTGAATATGAGATATTAATATCTATAGGCAAAATAAAAAAAGCAATTAACATTAGATCTGAGATTATAAATTCTTTAAATTATTTTTAGAACACCCATTAATGATTAAAATGGTTGTGTTAAAAAAGTAAAAATAGTTTCTAAATTTCATAATAATTTATCAAATTCTTTACTTTGAATAGATATTAACAATAAAAGGTTAGTCTAAAGAGTTTGTTATAATTTATATAATATTAATACTACTGAAATTTTTTTCCTTACTGAGGTATGGTTACTCTCCAAAAAGTTTCTTACAGTTTGTAAGGCAATTTGACATGCTTTTTCTTGAGGGTATCCTAAAAATATAAAATAATTAATTTTATCATAAAATTATAATTATAATATTTAAACAATTCAGAAAAACAATACTTTGAATGTAAATAATCATATTAAACTATTTTTGAAAAAAAAAAACTGTACTATATAATGTGATTAAATTTAGTTCATTTGAAGTAAGAATCTTTTTTTATTCTTACACAATTCTACAGACATTTCTTAGTAAACTGTTAAATTCTGTAATAAGCACATATTAAAAAATAAAAAACCGTGTTTATTGTTAGTAATTTAGAATATTTATATCAGAATTATGCTAAACGAATCAAAAATTCACTAAATAAGCTACAATTGAACCTCTTATTTGAGAAACAGTGCAAGACAAAAATTTTAAACTTATAGAAAACAATAATAAATATAGTTTAAAAAAACTAAAAAACACGCTTTTAAAGCACATCAAACTAAAAAGTTAAAAATAATTTTTAAAATTAACTTAAAACAATATTGAACGAAAAATACTAGTATTATTGTGAAAAAAAGCGTCAGGCGCTCAATATACAAAAAATATGGCATAAAGCACCCACGCTTTTTTTCACAATAATACTAGTATTTTTCGTTCATTATTGTTTTAAGTTAATTTTAAAAATTATTTTTAACTTTTTAGTTCGATGTGCTTTAAAAGCGTGTTTTTTAGTTTTTTTAAACTATATTTATTTTTCACTTTTTAGTTTCATGTTATGATAGTAGTTAATATCAATATCATGGTTGTAACGGGTAACGGGAAATAAGGGTTCGATTCCGGAGAGGGAGTCTAAGAAACGGCTACCACATCCAAGGAAAGCAGCAGGCGCGTAACGTGGAGGTAGTGACGAAAAATAACGATACGAGGATCATCCTCCGTAATCGGAATGAATACACTACATATCTCTTAATGAGAATAAAGTGTATTAATATATAAGTTTTAATAGTAATTAGAATATATATATATATATTTAAAGGGACTTAAGTACGTAAACGTATCATGCATGATTTTGCGTGTTTATGTGGGCGGGCATGGCGGAGGGAACATTATACACGAGGCATATACGGCAGCAGAGGCGTCGGCTGTAGGAATATATAAATGAATATTAACATATACGTATAAATATTAATATATATATATATATTAATATTAGCGGTGGCGGTAGGAATATATAATCTTCGCATAATATCGCGGCACTTTTGCTGGCGTCGAAGAAGCGATGTCCGGCGTGATCCTCGGGCGTCAATAGGTTAGCAGCGTAGATGACGACGGTGCGCGAGTGCGGATCAGTTTGTTGACGATGTTATTTTGACAATGGGAAGAAGACTACGGTATAGCGGCGGGACGTCGTTGGCCGTGCGGCACTTGCTGGACTTTGCACCGCGGCGTAAAACGCCGCGGGGTTGTGTCAATTACAATAAAAATTTGTTATATATATATATATATAATTGATGATAAGCGCGCGTCTACGGGTTGGAAAATATTGTTCTCTACGAGAGGAGTTACAAACTTACAAACAACATACACATGAAACTAATATAAGCGTGTTAAAAAAGCTCTTTATAATCTAGCATTGACATATTGTATTGAAACTGAGATGACTAAATACATGTATATGATGAAATACAAATATATATATATATATATACAATTTTAACTTAAACGGAAAAACTTCAAAGCTTTGGATTATTTCGAAAATGCATGGTTTTATGTAATATATAAATGCACTAATTAATATAGTAAGTTTGCACTTAGAATTTTCATCAGACATTGGACACATATTTTTTTATAAATGTATGTGGGTACCATTGGTATCTAGATGGCACCACTTTCAGGGTCTGGAGATAGATAGTGGTATCAAGTATTATAAGAAGGGAAAATTAAGTCAAATCGTGAGTCGGCTAAGACGTGTCTATATGTATATTCTTTATTTTATATGTGTGTTCTGTTTTATATAATATTTTTATGTTGTGTGAATATTTTATATAGAGTTTTCGTGTGTAACTAAATATATGTGTTATTTTTGTTTGTTAACATTTAATAAAGTTTTTGTGTATTAATTTATATATATATATATATATAAATTAAATAATAGTATTGCGTCTTCGCTCTGTTTCTGAAATTGCCTGTTTGCATTTCCACATATATTCTTCCAGAATTTTTTCAAAAAACTTTTAGAGCTTTTAAATGTTTTTTGAAAATTTTCAGAAATGACACAACTATTTATAAAAACGGTAGCACAGTGGGGTCGAGGCACAGTGTGGACGAGGCATAGATGGGACAAGTATAGATGATATCTGACAGTGATTAAAATCACTATCATAAGAAACGCTTCGATGCAAATCTGTAGATAGTGTTTCCTTTAGAGAAATTGGTGAAATATTTTAAAAGCAACATGAACTCTTATTTCTTTAATTATATCCTGATTAGTAGTTCTTTGATTTTAAAATATAATATATGAATAAATACTAATTATAGTTTTTAAATTTAGTATGAAATTGTGAGGCCAGCTATGATGTATGGTTAATAGTGTTGGGCGGTTGATAAGAAAGTAGAGCAGAGAATAAGTGTAGCAGAGATGAGAATGCTTAGTTGGATGAGTGGAGTGACTAGAGAAGATAGGATAAGGAACGAGCATATAAGAGGAAGTATAGGTGTTGCGTCAATCGTGGATAAGATGACAGAAAATAGACTTAGATTGTTTAGTCATGGTATGAGGAAAGAAGAATCGAAAGCTGTAAGAACAGTTATAGAAATGAATGTTGAAGGAAGAAGAGATAGAGGAAGACCAAAAAAGAGATGGAGGGATGCTATTGAATGCGATTTGAGGACAGCTGATGTGAGCGTAGAAGATGTGGGAGATCGTGTCAAGTGGAATCTTAGGATAAGGGTGCCCGACCCCAAGTAGTTGGGATTAAGGCAAAGAAAAAGAAAAATATTACCAGATATTCCGGTGGCAATTGACATAATATGATTGTTATTTCGGAATGTACAATTTAGCGTTTAGTTGGGTTTAAATAATATAGCGTCAAATCAATTACCTACTCTATCGGTTGTATCTCAATATACACTACACTTTAATGATACAATAAATAAATAAACTCACACATACACACATATGCATTTATAACATTGTGTCTAATGTAAGTATAACATGATAAAAAGTAACCGTAAAATGAAAAAAATGGAATATAAATTTTATTACTCATATTAAATGTAATGTAACTCGAAAAATATTTGTTTAAATGAAAAAATATAAGATTATATTTTTATTTATAATTGTCTTTTAAACAACTTTTGTGCGAAACTTTTTTTTGTAAGTTAAATATTTTTTTTTGAGAAAATTAAGAAAGCTCATATTTTTGAACTTTTGCGAGGATTTAAAAAAAAAGCTCAATTCCAATCTTGAGGACTATTAGTATGTCATTATACATATTTTAATTCAACTTTTAAAAAAACAAAATTTTTTCCGCAATTTTTCCTTTGTTGACTGGCCTAGATGTCAATTTTAAACTTGTAATTGAGCTAAAAGTTATGGTAATATATTCAATTTATTTTACTATAAACTTTCATAAATCTTTATCAAAAATTTTTCATCAACTTTAAAGAACCAAAAAAATAGGTTAAAATTGAAAATTTGGACTGATTATTTTTAACATATTAAAAATCAAATCAGTAATAATTTGAAAACAAATTTTTTTTTCTTTTAATTATTATTTTATATATATAATTAGTAATAATATAAAAAATTAGAAGTGATAGAAATAGTCTACTTGCAGATTTGAAAACAACGCGAAAAGTTGATTTAGAAAAGTATATTTTTGCTTCTGATGAAAGTTCCTTGTAGTCCAGTGCATTTTTTTATAGTAACAAACAGTTTTTATTGAAAATTATTGTATCAAGCCCTTTAAATTTTTATACACGTAAAAGTAAAGCAAAATATAACTTCTTTATTATTTTTATAATTTCTCCGTTTAAATTACAATATTAAATATCAATTTCATACTAAATTTAATAATTATAATTAGTATATATTCAAATATTATATTTTAAAATCAAAGAACTACTAATCATGATATAATTAAAGAAATAAGAGTTGATGTTGCTTTTGGAATAATCCACCAATTGCCTAATTAAAACAAAAAAAAAAAAAGTTTGTTGGGAATTTTTTCTGCTATTCTGCAAAATTACTCCTTCGTTGACTAGAATGAATCATTAAATAGAAAATTTTATGAGAATTAAAACAATGTTATTTTTAAGATTAATATGCAGTCAGAAAGTTTTATAATTATTATTTATTGTAAATTTATCAGAAAAACTCATTATTTTTTGCATTTTTATCGTAATAGAACACTTAAATAGAAATCATAGTAATCATTTCTAAGTAATTTTTGATATTTAAAAAGATTCTACTATTGAAATATCCAGAACTGAATTAATTTTAATGATTTACTTTAACTAAAAAAAAAAAAGTTAATATTTTGAATCCCTCTTGTGGGCAGGTAAAGGGTTAGATTTATAAAAAAAACCAAATGATAGATAAAGACATGCATCTAAATAAAAAAAAATATACTGATTTGGTCATTTTTGATAAAGTTATAACAATTAACAAAGTTATAAGTTTTATACACTGGACTACAAGGAACTTCCATCAGAAACAAAAATATACTATTCTAAATCAACTTTTCGCGATGTTTTAAAATGTGCAATTAGACTTTTTCTATAACTTCTAAGTTTTAATATTATTAAAAAATAGTTTTTACATATAAAAAAAAATAATTAAGAACAAAAAAAATTGTTTTAAATTAATACTGATTTGATATAATATTTAATATTAATTTGATTATTAATAAGTTAAAAATAAGGAAAATGACATATTTAACCAATTTTGTTAATCGTTTAAAGTTGATTGTTGTAAATGTTTATAAAAAAAAAAAAAAATTTATTTTACCATAACTTTTAGCTCAATTGGTAAGTTTGACATTGACATAATTAAATAGAAAATTTTATGACAATTAAAAAAATTGTATCGTTAAGATCAATATGCAGTCAGAAAGTTTTATAATTACTATTTATTGTAAATTTATCAGAAAAGCTCAATATTTTTTTGCATTTTTATGGTAATAGATAACTTAAATAGAAGTAATAGTAATAATTTCCTAGGAACTTTTGTTGTTTGTTGAAAAGATTCTATAATTGAAATATTGAGAACTTAATTAATTTTAATGATTTACTTTAACTAAATGTACCAATCAAAACAAAGTTGTTAAAAAGATTTACTCAATTGAGTTTATTATAAAATTTGATTATATTTGTAAAAATCAATTGTTAATTCAGGAGAAAAAACAATCATTTTTTTTAGAAATGATTTATATAGCAACACGTTAGAAAAAAATTTGAATATTATAGTCTAATAGTAGCACACACAAACAGAGTAATAAAATTATTAAATTACAAAGTAAAATGATTTAATTTTGTAGTTGAAACCTATCATATCAAACTTCATTCGTTAATAAATATTTTGAAAACATTAGAAATTAATGATTTTAATTGTCTTTATGGAGACGATGTAATAACTAACTGTTTAATTGATAAATTAGAATTTTTTTTTCAATTTTTGAGAGTAATATCTTCAACTAGATACGAATTGTAGTAATTTGACGTATTGTTGAAAAAAGTAGGTCAAGTTAGAGCAGAGAAAATAAATGATAGTCACAAAAAAATATCTTCTCGGCTTTGCATCGAAGCGAAAACTTAAAATATAGTAAAATAATTTTAATACGAATAAGAAATTTCTTCTTGCAAGGGGCGACTAAAGTGATGGGATCCTTGATCTTTATTGAAGTTATTGAATCTAAATGTGATAAAAATCAAACGAGTTAAAATTTATACTAACTTAAAAAGAATTAAGAAAAAATGCAAAAAATTCATTGCCATATGCGGGTTGGAACCTCGTACCCCAAGCGTGTAAAACATAAATTTTACCAACTCGGCAACCGTACGTTGCTTCCGGCGGTTGAAAAATTGGCTATTTAAGCTAGTTCAAATTTCAAAGTTATTTTTCTCGACTTAAAAGAAACAAACATATTTAAATAAGTTTAACTATCTATACTATATCAATTTTAATTTATATAATATTTATGAAAATCTGTACTCCCCTTGTCAGGTATTTTAAAATAAAATAAAATACAAAACCCAGAATTTTAACACAAAAATAGCATATTTTTGCATACGGTAGTCATTTTTACCATGAAGACAAATCCAGAGGTCAAATTTTTTTTTTTCACATTAAAGTATATTACATAAGCTTTAATTTAAGATATATTTAAAAGTGTCAGTATTTCCGGAATACTTTCAAAAATTAAATTGAAAATATCGTAGTAACAATACGCATGTTTAAAGTTTTGACCCCCCTTGTTAAAGGGGTATGATCCGATTTACAAAAAAAGCGTGCCAGATGAAAGGGGTATATAAATATTTATTATAAAAAAATAATAATATTGATCCATACATTTTTCCAAAAGTTATATAAAATATAAATTAAATAATATAACATATAAAATCGAGATTTTTTTCACGGAAATCGTACGTTTTTCTTTAACTTTGATGTCCGTTTTCACCACGAAGACAAGTCCAGAGGTCAAATTTTTTTTTTTCAAATTAAAGTATATTACATAAGCTTTAATTTAAGATATATATAAAAGTGTCAGTCTTTCCGGAACATTTTCAAAAGTTAAGTTGAAAAAGTTCTACTTTCTATACGCATTTTAAAAGGTTTGCACCCCCCCTGTATAAAGGGAAATGGTCCGATTTTAAAAAAAAGTATGTCGAATGAAAGAAGTATATATAAAGTATTTATCATTAAAGAATAAAGTTGATTCATGCATTTTTTAAAAAGTTATAGCAACATAATGTTAAAAAATGTAAAATATAATATCAAGAATTTTTTCACAAAAATAGCATATTTTTGCATACGGTAGTCATTTTCACCATGAAGACAAGTCCAGAGGTCAAATTTTTTTTTTTCAAATTAAAGTATATTACATTAGCTTTAATTTAAGGTATATATAAAATTGTCAGTCTTTCCGGAACATTTTCAAAAGTTAAGTTGAAAAAGTTAATTTTTTGTAAAAAAGTTACCATTTTGAAACCCCATCCTTTGGGCTGTTAAAGGGTCAAATGTTCACAAAAATATATAAAATGATAGGTAATTATCTAAGGTATCTATAAAAAAAAAAATTATATTGATTCGGTCATTTTTAAAAAAGTTATGGCAATTTTAAGTAAAAAAAATTGAAAAAATATCGAAAATTAGCGATTTTTAAATTTGTAATTTTTTGGGGGATTTCCCCCGTTTACGGGGAACGAGGGAATTTTTTTCAATTTTTGAGGGTAATGTCTTCGACTAGATACGATTTGTGATCTTTTGACATATTGTTCATCAAAATCGGTCCAGCGAGAGCTGAGATTGAGCGTTCACAGACACAAAAAAAAAAAAAAAAAAAAATAAAAAAAAAAACACATCATAGTAAAATTAATACCTTCTCAGCTTCGCATCGAAGCTAAAAAACATAATAACCTTGAAAAATCATTTTTAAATATTTATAATACATTTTTTCTGAAATAAGTAGTTTATTGCTTGAAGTGCTTGAGGATATATCCATGTTTACAGTTGAGTTCTGACGTTTCGGACTCAACTGTAAACATGGATATATCCTCAAGCACTTCAAGCAACAAAACAATCCATGAAAGTTTTAACACATTCATAATAAGTAGTTTAGTTATTGTTCACCTCCCTAAAAAAAATGTTTTAAAGTTTATTTTTCCTTATACCAATGATTAACCAACCAAACGCCTAAGAAAAAATTACTGCAGAATTATAAGATTTAAGAGTTTTTTTTTGTGATTCATAATTTAACTATAACTTTTGAGGTGCAACTTGCACAAAACTGGTTGTGTATTTATTTAATATTTTGATTTTTACTACTTGGTTTTAAATAACAAATAAATTAGGTTGATTTTTGCTGATTCTTTTTTAAAGATATATCATCTTTAATAAATTATCAAAAATAAATGTAATGAAATTGATTAAATAAATTAAACATTATAAATATAATATTTTATTTCGCATATTTTAGAAAATTCCTTTTTGTTAAAATATGGTGTGCATAAGAAGTTTATTAGATGTTTTAGGAGTGTACAGCCTGGAAAATTGGGCAGTCCTAACTAGATGATCTATGTTAAGTTTGACAACATTACTTACATCCTTTCGTGAGCGATTTAAAATATGCTTAATGAAAATTGCTCATGAATGGATGTACCTGATGATGTCTTGTTCAAGATATTTTATGATACTTCTTAAAATAATAATTTTACTCCCTCTTTATTTATTAATAATCTACTTTAATAGAATTACCATAAACTCCAGTTGATATACATGGAAAAGCCTGAAAAATAGAATAATAAATAATAAATATTCTCTAATGGTAAAGAGAATTATTATTCAAATTATGTTCTACTTACAATTGTTCTTAAATTATTTTCTCTACAAACTTTTAAACAATTTTCATATGCCAATTTTAATAAAAATGAGTTCTCTCCAATAGGACCAACAGTATGTATTACATCTTAAATCAAAATTTCAATTTTATAGAATGTTTATAAATTTAAAAAAATGTAAAGAATAACAATATATATAAAAATAATATAACATACGTTTTGCTGGAAGATTATAACCTTTAGTTATTTTTGCTTCTGCAGTCTCACAACCCTTCAACGTCTTGCATTCTTCTTTAAGTTGTGGGCCAGCAGCTTTGTGAATGGCTCCATCAACTACAGCAAAAAATGTATTATTGAATTAGTTTAATTAAGATAAATATGTAAGTGAACCTTGATTAACCAGTAATAAATTGGACCATTGTAGTACAGCACTATGAAAATACCCGATTACAAAAGATTATATGTAAATTACATAAAAAGATAAAAGTTAAACCATTTTACTATAGAAAAAAATTAATGTTATAAAAAATGTTCATTGTTTAAAAAATAATAATCTATATTTTAAAGCAGTTTTTTATAATCTTTTAATCTTTTTTTGTATTAGTTATCATTTTTTGTTATTTATGTTTAACCTCCTTACATAAAATCTAATGCTTATGCTAGAGTTAACTAGAAAACCAGTTTATGCCTGTGTAACAGAATTAAATGTTGGTATCTACACACTAATGGACAATGTGTTACTGACTTAACTAGGTATGCTGTTCATTTTTTTCAATATTTTCTTGTATTTTATTTAAGCTTTAAAAGTTATTACACTTAATACATTTAAATTTTTTTTTTTGCTTGATTGGTTATTCATTGATAGAATTTATTAAGAAAAAGGATCACTTATAATGAAATCTAACAAATTTATAAAACAAAATGATATAAAATATGATTACATTTTTAATATAATTATATTATTTATCTGAAAAAAAAAAAAAAAAAAAAAAAAAAAAAAAAAAAAAAAAAAAAA
>NW_026099573.1:3066373-3073492 GCF_025091365.1 Daktulosphaira vitifoliae | reverse complement strand
AAAAAAAAAAAAAAAAAAAAAAAAAAAAAAAAAAAAAAAAAGAATCGCTTTTTAATAAATAAGCATAATATTAGATTACATATATAAGTTATTGAACTTATACAATTATAAAGGATCCTAAATAAAAATTTGTTATGATTAGTTTTCATTTATTATTTCTTTACCTCCACTTCCACCAAGTAATGTTTTATTAGCTGCATTAACAATAGCATCAATTTCTAACTTTGTGATGTCTGTTTTCAACAATGATACTTTATTATTCAATTCATCATTATAACTTGGTTTGACATTAGACACTGACTCTGTAAAAACTGGTTTTACTGTGAATATAAAATAAATCATAGTTTTAAGTAGACATGTAATAATTCATTAATATTAAAATATGATATTATCAAGCATATATTAGCTTCAACATTGCAAATAAATATCATTAATTTCACCATTCATGTAAAATCAATTTTTTAACAGAAAATTTCATATCAGCATTACAAAAACTCATAAGATTTTTTTTTTTGATAATGAATAGTTGCAAAAAAACCTAGTCATGTTGAAAACTCACATAGTAAATACAAGCATAGATTTAATTTTGAGAGTGACTACCTAAACTAATTTTAAAAATATCTTTGATGCAATGTGTAGTTTCTACACATTATTACTACTAATTAATTCTATTATACTAGTAATTCTACTACTAGTAATTCTACTAGTAAATTTAAAAACTGAACATCGAAGAAGTCTTTAAATAAGTAGTATTTACCCTAGATAAACTCAGACTTTAGAGTAACTAAAACCAGATAGACCGAAATGTATTATGCATCAAAGTAACTAAAAGTTATTCTCTTACATTTTTAAATAATAAAGAAACTCCTAAAATGTAATGAAATAACTGGTAAAAAATAAATAAGTAAAAACATTAAAAACTATTATAGAATATATATACAATTATTTGAGCCTCATAATAATACTAGATTTAAAAAACATAAATGAATTTATAAATTATATTTATTAAAACGCTACATGTACTTATCAATTTTAAATTCATGAACATTACTAAATATTGATGTCAAATTTTATAACTATCTTGATTAAGTAAAATTAAAACTATATTAAAAATTTTATTAATTTAAAAACTAAAAAATATTAAACTCAAAAGCCACAAAAAATTACTGAAAAGTTGCGGATATGTATTTTGAAAACAATGTTACCATTATCAACGCCAAACACATGCTGACTGTTATTATATAACTATATCTTGATTTGTTTAAGGACAATATTGGATAAAATTCATAAGTATGCTGCATAAATATTTTATTATATAGTATTTTAAATTTTATTTATTTACTATTTTTTGAATGATAAAATTGTATATACTCTACTAATATTAAGAAATTAGCACCTACACAACAAGCTATGTTTAAAAAAATATGTAACTTATGTAAAAAATAGTTTAAAAAATATAAACTTTGTCGAATGCAAAAAAAAATTACCACTACTAATTACTTTAAATTAAAATTTGTTCAGTAACACTTTTTAATAAAATTACACTCCTAAAATGGTAAGGGGAAAGAGTAGACGAATATTTTTTATTTCCTGCATAGATTTTACTATATTCAAATGGTTTTTATTATCATAAATAATTTAGATATTGTATTAAGAAAAAAATATTCTTGAAGACTTTTGTTAATAAGTGTTTTATATCCTTATTCCAAGATTTTATATTATTATTATAATCAAGTTATCAAATTAGAATAAGAGAATTAAAATTGCTCTAAATTGTTGCGCATGTAATTTGATTCAACACTTGTAGTTAATTCTTACTCTGATTATACAAAGTTTTTTTGAAGTATTCAGTCCAAGTTAATATTTCTGAAATCTTCAAAGCCATATTTATACTAAAAATAAAATACGGTTTTTGTAAAAATTAAAAAATAACTGTCATCGTTAAACGCAATTTAAAAATATATAAATGATACCTATAAATGGCCACTATTGTAACAAAATAAATAAATATACAGGCAGCATGATTGGAAGAAAATACTCAAATTTAACAAGAGGGAATACTGAAAAAAGAAAATCTCATGGAGCTTACGGCCATGTTGACGACCCCTCCCCGATTATTCAAGTTGCGATAAAAAATAATACGGACACCCAAGTTGATAACCATTCTAAACATGAATAGCGATAACGTCCAAGTCATAGTAAAACGATAGTAAACGAATAAAACGGTAGAATATTAAACTTTTATTATTTGATAATTTAAAATTTCATGTTTTTAGAATATTCAGTTAAATATTTAACTTAATACCAAAAATTGTTTTTTTGGTATAAATTTGTATTTGTTTGTTGAGAATAAATTATTAAAAACATTAATAATGGTAAGTAATTTACAATTTTATTGTTTGTCGAAATATTGATTTTCATACTTTAGTTGTCAAGATAAAAATAAAAAATACACTTATCTATACGAGGTCTAATCATAAATTATCGATACTATTGTTAATGACTGAACTCTATTAGTGTATATTAAATAGTAAAAAAAAACTCCATTGACTCCAAATATAATAAAAAATACTATACCTGCTTTTTTAAGCAATTAATAGAAATTCAGTCAGATTTTATTCGACCTGTTGTGCAATTATTAAGCCCGCCACAGTGTTACCCTCCTCAATTACTACCTTGTAATCCCAATAATAATATGATGTCATTATTTATATATTATGTCTGTCAAAGTTGTATAAATAAAAAAGAGTTTAATATGAGATATATCATGAAGATATATCTTGAAAAAAAATATACTCCTTCATTTTTTCATACATGATCTTAATAATTAAAAATGTGAAAAAAAAACTAGTTTGGTAATTGTTTACTCAATTGTTATACACCTCCCTAAAATTTGTTTAATTTACTAAATTTATATTTAATAATTAATAATTTATACTAAAACTCACATTAAAAATTATTAAAATAAGAAAAATTTCTCCATATTTCATCATTAATTTTCTAGTCAATGGGAGATAGAGTTACAAATATGTGGAAAAGGCCAAGTGATGAAGGTGAAAATAAAGATGAAGTTCCTTGGCATTTACGTTATGGAAGTAGATCATTAGGAACATTTGGAGGAATTGGTAAGTCATACAGAATTATAAATTATAAAAATTCCAGAAACTCATAACTAATATTTATTAATTAACCTGTTTTCATTGACTGCCTATATAAATAAACTTAACAAAAATTATGATTGAGAAAAAACATATGACTAGTTTATTTATTAAAGACATTTTGCATAGGAGAGTATTTGATTACCTATTTAAATACTTTTTTAAGTATTTGAAATAATATTTTAAAATACACCCAACATATTATTATTATTATTCACTCATAAAATCATCACTTTTTTCCGTATGAGTATAAAAGTAATATTTTGTACAAAAATTGGTCTGTATGTAAATTTGTAATTTTTAAAAAATACTCTATTTTTGTAAATACTATATTATCTATGAAGGTTACTATATGGAATATATGTATATAAAATAATTCCATGTGGTCGTTTCAACCATACGGAATCAGTCACTTTTAAGTGTTTAAGTGAAATTATTACAGATGATAGTTCTATATTTATTACTTATCAAAATCTGTATGATTAAAACATGTAATGATTTCATAAATTTTTTTTTTTTTTTTTAGCTTAATGGTCCCTGCAGGACCTGAGCTGGCACAAGTAATTCTTTTCATCTCTCCCTGTCCAATGCCAGGTCAACTGTCACATTTCTTCCCAACACCTTGACATCCTTCTCCACTGCATCCTTCCACCTCATTCGTGGTCTGCCTATCGGTTCTTTTTATGTATGGTCTTCGTTAGTACCTTTTTTATGATGTCATTATCAGCTCTCCATACATGTCCAAACCATTCCAATCTCTTAATTTTTATATATGACGAAATATTGGGTTTTGAATATAGTCTGTATAGGTCGTCATTCTTTCTTCTCTCGAAAATTTCTAACTCTGTATTATATATTGGGCCAAAAATGTTTCTAAGTACCTTTTGTTCGAATATTGCCAATTTGTTGTCATCACTTTTCTTTGAGGACCATGTCTCATATGCATATGTGATTACTGGTCTCAGATAGCTTGCATAGAGCAAAGTTTTTGATTTTCTTGACAGTAATTTGAACTTAAGTAGCTTACTTATACTGTGATAGCATCGGTTCCCACTAGCTATTCTTTCACTTATTTCTCGGTGCATGTCATTATTACTATTTATGTTCACTCCTAGATACTTGAAGTTTTCCACTTTTTCAAAGGTTAAATTACCTACTTGTAAGTTATGTTGATTTTCGTGACTTCTAGAGAGAACCATAAATTTAGTCTTCTCTTGATTTACGCATAGCCCCATATTTTTACTAGCTTCCAACAATTTTTAGTAGTTTGTGTAATTTCTTGTCTGGTGTTACCTAATATGACTATGTCGTCTGCGTATGCTAATATCGATTCATTACCTACTATCTCCACCTTTTGTCTTTGGGTTAATTCTCTTATGACCTTCTTCAAACTTATATTAAATAGTGTCGGGGATAAGGCATCACCTTGCCTTAGCCCTGAATTAATTTCGAATACCGATGATAACTCTCCGAGAAATTTTACTTTACATATGGTCTTGTCATTACAGAGTTTTATCATATCAACGTATTTCTTTGGTATACCAAAGCTGATCATGGCTTTCCATAACTCTTCCCTGTTTATTCTATCGTATGCCTGTTTATAGTCTATAAATACCAGGTATAAGTCTTTATTAAATTCATAATGTTTTTCCATTACTTATTTGAGAATGAAAATTTTATCAGTTGTTGATCTCCCTTTTTTGAAACCACATTGGTATCTTCCAACGATCTCCTCAGCAAAGAACCTCTCTAAGAGAATTGATGATAGTATTTTGTAACAGGTATCTAATAGGAAGATTCCTCGGTAATTTTTTATTTCCAGTATATCTCCTTTCTTAAAGATAGGACATATTATGGCTGTATTCCATTCTTCAGGTATCTGTTGTTTCTCCCAAATTATGTTGATCAGTTTCCACTCTTCATTTTTTACTGCTTCTCCGCTGTTCTTCACTAGATCTGCTACGATGTGGGTTTCTCCTGGTGCCTTATTATTTTTCAGTTTATTAATCGCCGCGTTAATTTCCGATCTCGAGGGAGAGCTAATATGTGGCTCCACTGAACTATATTGTATATTTATGTATTCATTTGTTCTCGTTGTATTATTAAGTAGTTTATCAAAATAAATTTTGAACTCTTCTGCCACTTTTCTTTTATTTGTGATCAGCTCCCCTGCTTGATTTTTTATCATTATAGTTTGTTGTTTAAAACCTTTTTTAATAGTATTACTAGCATTGAAAAATTGTTTAGGGTTATATCTGTTGTTTTCCATTTCTTCGATCTTTCTTTTCTCTTCTAGTCTTTTTTCTCTTCTTAGTGTTTTATTAGCTTCTTTTCTACTCGCTGTGTATTTTTCTATGTTTCCATTTGTCGGATGTTTTAGTGCGATTTCTCGTAATTTATTTCTTTTATCTATAATTTCTTTACAATTCGTATTAAACCAGGGTTTCTTTTTAGTATTTTTGCATATTCCTAAGCACATTTTTGCTCCAGCTGAGACTGTCATTTGTATATTTTTCCATATATGTTCTACATTTTCTTTGTTACTTTCAGTCATTGTTTTTAATATTTCATCATGTGTGGTTTTACTGTAATACTCGTGTATCTGTTCATCTCTGAGTTTTTCAATAGAGTATTTTATTGATGATTTTATTTTAGTTGTTCTTCTTTTTTCTGAAAGTCTTAGTGTAAATCTTGTAATGACTAAATAGTGGTCAGAGTCTGCATCGGCGGCACCCCTGTAGCTACTGATATTTTGTATGTATCCTTTCTGTTTATTTTGTATCATTATATAATCTATTTGATTCTTAACCACTCGATTTGGTGCTATCCATGTTTGCTTATAAATGTCTTTTCTAGGAAAGTATGGTCATTCCATTAGTCATACAGAAGCTAATTAAGGGTGTACCATTGTATTACTTCTGTCAGGAGACTTTCTCGACCTATGGTTGGATTGTACATCTCCTCTCTTCCCACTTTAGCATTAAAGTCTCCAAGTACAATTTTGACACCATAATTAGGTATTATGTCCCATACTCTGTCTAGTTCTTCGTAAAAACTTTCTTTGATATCCTCTCCCTTTTCCTCCGTTGGTGCATAGCAGTTGATTATTACTATGTCAAATATGTGTCCTGTTACCCGTATGTAGCATATGCGTTCACTCACTGCTTAAAATATTTTAACATGTGGCAAGACAGTTTCATTTATCACAAACCCTACTCCATTCTCGAAGTTTTCGTTTTTGTTACCACTATAGAAAATTGTTTTATCATCCTTTTTTATGTTTCCTTCACCAGGCCATTTAACCTCTTGTAAAGCTAGTATAGCAATATTGTAATTTTGAGTAGTGTCCAGCATACATTGTAACGCACCCGGTTTATTTAAAGTTCTAATATTCCAAGTCCCAATTTTGATGCAGTTTTCCAATTCCAGTTCTCTTCCACATCCAAGGCTTGTTTTGTGGATTCTTAACATTTAGTGTTTTTTTCCGATTTGATATATATATATATATATATATATAGGGGGGTTCAAACGCATAGAAGATTTTTTTTTAGATATTTGATATTTGATTTTAGATATCACTCCCCTATTTTTTTACTTGATATAGAAAATTTGGACTCGATCAAAAAACCCCTTCCCTTGCCGCATTGGGGTTTAAGTTTAACAAAATAGGGTTGTTTTTTAGATTTTCATATTTATTTCAATAAACATTATAGTTAGTTTAATAATGTATACAACACATTTTATCGTATTTTACAATACGATACAAAATATAGCAGATCCTTCAGAATGTAAAATTACCCTCTTAAGTAGTCTTCGATTGATGGTAATTTACTCCCAGTTATTTGATTATTAATAGAATCGAGCAAATAAATATTTCTTTGTGACATATTCCAATAAGATAAAAATTAATAATAATGTGTACAAGTATATACTTAATTACTTAGTTTTTTTTTTTTTTTTT
>NW_026099573.1:3055698-3066301 GCF_025091365.1 Daktulosphaira vitifoliae | reverse complement strand
ACTTAGTTTTTTTTTTTTTTTTTTGAGTAAAATAGTAAATAGTTATAATATTATTAATTTTACAAAATTATAAAAATTAAAAGATATTTTTTAATTATTACAATAATGATAGATTTTAGAAAAAATGTATCAGAATCATTTTTGTTTGAATTTTAATACTAAATAGTTTGTATTCTATACATTTTTACGCTAACTATAATGTTTATTGAAATAAATATGAAAATCTAAAAAACAACCCTATTTGGTTAAACTTAAACCCCAATGTGGCAAGGGAAGGGGTTTTTTGATCGAGTCCAAATTTTCTATATCAAGTAAAAAATAGGGGAGTGATATCTAAAATCAAATATCAAATATCTAAAAAAAAATCTTCTATGCGTTTGAACCCCTCTAATATATATATATATGAAATCATTACATGTTTTAACCATACAGATTTTGATAAGTAATAATTCTAGAACTTCATCTGTAATTATTTCACTTAAAAGTGACTGATTTCCATATGGTTAAAACGACCACATAGAATTATTTTGTATACATATATTCTCTTTAATAACCTTAGGTAATCAGAAAGATTGTAAGATAATATTTAGAAAATATTAAAGTCATACTAAATTTTACAAATATTTTTTAAACATATTAATAATTTAAATTTTATAAAATAAAATAAATTACAAATTTTAAAAGATTTAGGTACAATCATAGATAATATAGATAATATTTATATTTTAGTATTATATTATTGTTATAATTGAACGCAATATAAAAGTATAATCTTTGTATTAGACCAGTGGTCGGCAACCTTTTTTAATTCTCGGGCCACATTTACAAATTAAAAAGAGTTCGCGGGCCAGATAAAAAAAAAAAATTTATAATTACATTATTTATTATGCAAAAAAATACTATCTAAAACTTAAAATAATAATATGACTTATATAAAATACCCGTACCAAAAACGCAACGTTCAATTATATTTATACAAAATGATATTCAATTAAATTAGTCGATTTAGAATTTAAAGCGGGCCGTATTCAATAGCCACGCGGGCCGGATATGGCCCGCGGGCCGCCGGTTGCCGACCACTGTATTAGACTATTTTAACATTATTAATATTAATATTAACATTGAGTAACTTTAAGATAAGTCTTAAAATTTTCTATTATTCTTTGAAAAACTCAATCAATTAATTAAATTGTAATGGTGTTACACATTTAGTTAAATTGTAATTAGTGCAAAAACTAGAATTAAATAATAATTTATTCATACTTAAAAACTTAGTAAATATTATGTCAATTATTTATTAAATGGACAATTATATGTAACAGAATAATACACAAAAAGATTCTGATTATTGTTATCTTATAAGTAATCAAGTGATTCCCCTGATTCATAGATTACTTTGTATTGCTTGAATTAAAAGTTAATTAGGATTCTCAAATCTAATTTAATGTGTTTTCTCATATGATATAAAATACTGTAAGTGCTTCTGTCCAAAATTATTTTTTAAGTACAAATTTAAATCATTAATTATTTTATATTTTTTAGTGAATCTACTAACTGGGTTATGGAATGCAATTGGAATAATATTTTTAAATACAAATTGCCTATTCGGTGGAATATTGCAACTGTATGTTAATTAAGTATCACTTTACTGTAGATTTAATACCTAAATTTTAATTAATTTAATTCAATTATTTTAGAGTGTTGGGATTTTTAATGATTGCTTTAGAAGCACCATGCCTTTGTGTATTTGTTGATTACATGCAACAAGTTAGTGAAGTAGCAGAACAAAAACCATATTGGACTAAAGCTATTTTCTATGTTGTGTAAGATTCTACAATATTAAATATTTGGTCATTATTATAAAAGAAATCAAAGATTCAATAAATTTATTGAATATTAACAATTTAATTCAATGATAAATTGAAAATTAGATTTGTTGTTAATACAAAAAAAACATAATAATAATCACGTTCATTAAAAGATCAGTTAATAAAAATATGAACAATAATATAATTCTGTTGATTCCAAATTTCTTTTATTAATGTTAAGATTTAATTAGTAATTAAATTATATTATGAATTTTGTATTATGTCATTTATTACTAATCATTGTAATAATATAATTAATTCTTAGATTTAACACCCAATTCTTATAATATTAAATATTACAAGAATTGAAGGCCAAATTTTGGTCCTCTCAACATTTCAAACTTTTTTAATATGCTTTTATTAGTTTCACCTGTATGTATGTTTGTAACTCTCCATGCGAACGTGTTATTATTCTCGCGTATCCCGCCGTCTATGGCCTTGAGACTAAAGTATCGTAACACATTCACTCCACCACGCTCACGACAACAACACTATTCCTGTATAATTTTATTTTTGGTTTTCATACCTGTACATACGTGCGTATCATCAATATTATATATATATATTTTTATTGTTTATTATTAGGTATAAACATTTAAATATTCAAATTTTTTTGAGTTAATATACTTGTATAATACATAAGGGATTACAAATACAGGTAGCAAATTGGTTTATTATGACAATATTTGCTGGTATATAGCCTTTATTATCAATGGTAATAAGACACATTGTTGTGAGTTTATAAATACACTAATTGGCAATACAGAAATTATATCTATTGATATTCATAATTGACGATAAACACTCTGTGACTGTGACAGCGATGTCATAAAAACTAATAAGTGAATAATTTTTAACTTTTTAGTTTGATGTACTTTAAAAGCATGTTTTTTTAGTTTATTTAAACTTTATTTATTTTACATTTTATAGCCTTTTAGGGACCATTGATAACTTGCATAAAGGAGGTTTTTTTAACTGTTTATACTTCAGGATTAATCGGGCACCAGATGAGTGGTTAGTGACTCTTATTACTGTACTAATCTCTTGTTTATCAAACAAAGAAGCCATCCATGGCTGAATGAAAATTAATGAGGCTATGTGCATTGATCATTGTTACATAACTGACTTGGCTACACTGTTCCTCTAATGCTATTCTAGATTTGGGAAAAATGCAATTAGCACCCACAAAAATTGTATTCTAGTTGTGCTTATGGTTGTAGCATAGTTGTTTAATTTATTTTTCTTAGAAAATTTAAGTTTTATAATTCAAGACTTATTATTTACACTTGCAACTCAAGTGCTTATCAAAATAAATTTTTGTATGTATTTTAGAAGAAGAATTTTCCAACATTGTATTCATACTTATAATATAGGCAATGATTTAATTAGGGAAATGATAGGTTAATAACAACTTTTGAACCATAATTTTTAGAAATTATAAATGTTTTTAAGTCTAAGTGGAATGAAAAGTGAGGTTATATCACTTAATGATGATATCACCTAGTTAAATATTACATTTTGCCGGTATACAGAATTTTAATAATTAATTTTGTAGTGATCCCAAAAAATTTAATTATTCTTATTTTTAAAAATTTTAATTACCTCCTTATATTAAATTCTTTGTAATTATTTATGTTTTAGAAGTTAAAAAATTAAATGTTATATCTAAATATAGGTTTTTTATATATAGACCCAATTTCAACAAATTGTTATTAATATCAAACTTCTCCCCCCTAAAATTTCTTTTTTAAAAATTATAGATATAAATTTTCAGAAAATGTTTCAGTGGGGTTAGTTTCAGAAAAAACTAACCCCACTGAATTTATGCCTATGGTTTTATTGCTTCTACAGATTACTTGGGAGTTGTCGATAACAACTTTTGTCCCGTTATTAACATTTTAAAATATAGACTGGATACGAGGTACTGGTATGATTATTTATATTAATAGGTATTTCTTGGCTGCACTTCTCTTCCTATCTAAGAGTAAAAATTTGAATAATTTCTGAAGTACTGGTCAAAAAGAGGTTATCGATCAGTAATTTTTTTAATTGAATTATTTAGTATTTTATAAGCTAGTTAAATATGTGTGTTGCCATTTAAAAAATAAAAGTTGACATCCTTATTAGTTATAAGGAATTATAAAATTGATTAATAACTGAAAAATGTATGTATCAAGAAATATATGCCATTAAAAAAATCCAAAAAAAATTATTATTGAGATTATTTTTATTTTGTAAGTCATTGAATGGGTTATATGATATATGAATTATTCTGTATACTTTGTTAGATTTGAGTCACTTTGCATTTATAATTTTGGATTTATTATCTTACTATTATATATAAACTAATTGTTTTAGAGCATCCATAGTTCCATTGTTAATATGTTTTGGGCCTAGTACATTCATAGCCAGTGCATTAGTATTTGGCACAGGTTTGCTGTATGGTTTGATGTCAATTGGAAAAAAGTAAGAGTTTTGAAAGTATATCTATAATTATTTATCTATTTATTTTATCGAGATATCAATCTCTGATTTATAAATCAGATTAACAAATATATATTTCCTTAGTATCTAATTTCGATTGAGATGTTTGTTTTATTGTATATAAATAGATATTTTAGATGAGAAATAAGTGATTTTTCTTTCTCTCTTGATAATGGCACTCGACTTATTTTGTGTTAAAAATCATTTATTTCAGATCAATATGTAAAGTATCCTATGTGAAACAAAATAAAATAATTTAGAGTTATTTTATTTTTTATTTATGGTAGTTGGTTTATCTCAGAGGTAGATAAGTAATATTTTAACCTACCAGGAAATATAATATAAAGCTTTAACTTGAAAGAGTTTCAGGGTAAAAAGAAATGGTTTTTATTTTTCCCCGAGGTTTATATTTATTATACATATTTTATATGTAACTAACATGCTTTATTTTTGTCTATTGAATGAGAAAAGATTGAGGCACCACTTTAAAAATAAATTGCACATGGTCAAGAGACCCATTGAAGGAATCCCAGTTTTCAAGGAGATATATCTATCCTTGTTTTATCTGCACAAATCATTATTAATTATACATATTAATTAAGAGGTTTCTATTTTATTAAAAATATGACTATAATATATTACAAAAAAAAAAAATTTAGTTTGTCGTTTAATTTATTCCATTCATATTTTAAACTGATTTACAAAATTAAGAATTTGATTTGATAATTTTCACTTTTCGAATCTTATCAACTATGAGTACTTAGTTTAATTTGAACACCTAATAGTTCATAACATTATTACAATATTGATATGTTAAAATAAAAAATCAGTAGATAAATCAGTAAAAGGATGTAAACTTAGCCTGAGCTGAATGATTTGTCACTGTGACATATCTAATAATCCAATATCACTAACATTGATTTTATCAAGCATTTATGGTAATACTTGAGTATTTTGTAAAGTATTATGGTATATTTTTTGTTCTACAACTTATTTCAAATAGTTGATAATTCACAAACATGGGTTACTAAAATTCCTTGTGGTTTGTTTTAAACAGGATGTTTTCTGTAATGTACCAAAAAATTATAAATCAACCTTATAGAAGATGAGGAGGTCAGTGACAATAGGTGAGGACGTGATTGGAGAGGTGGAGAGTTTTAAGTATTTAGGGTCAGTTGTGCAAAAGAGCGGTGGTATTGACCTGGATGTAAGACCCAGGATTAAGTGGGGGTGGTTGAAATGGAGAGAAGCGTCTAGCGTCTTATGCGATAAAAGAATTCCAATGAGACTGAAAGGTAAATTTTACAAGACTGTAAAAGGCCAGCTATGATGTATGGTTCAGAGTGTTAGGTGGTTGATAAGAAAGTAGAGCAGAGAATGAGTGTAGCAGAGAATGAATGTAGCAGAGATGAGAATGCTTAGATAGATGAATAGAATGACTAAAAAAGATAGAATGAGGAACGAGCATATAAGAGGGAGTATAGGTGTAGCGTCAATCGTGGATAAGATGAGAGAAAATAGACTTAGATGGTTTAGTTATGTTATGAGGAGAGAAGAATTGGAAGCTGTAAGAACAGTTATAGAAATGAATGTTGAAGGAAAAAGAGGTAGAGGAAGACCAAAAAAGAGATGGAGGGATGCTATTGAATGCGATATAAGGACAGTTAATGTGAGCGTAGATGATGTGGGAGATCGTGTTAAGTGGAAGTTTGGGATAAGGGTGGCCGACCCCAAGTAGATGGGATTAAGACGAGGAAAAAGAAGAGTAGGAGAAGAACCTTATAGAAGATATGGTATGAAAACTTCAAAAATGTCCACTTTAAAATTTGAATTCCAATAGATATCATTGAAATGCATTTTTATTCTTCTAATAAATTGATTAATTGCCATATTAGCTTTTAAAAAATAGCCTCAGAATTATTATTAATGAGTTAAAATATTGGATTATAAATAAAAAATGTTAACAATAAAATCTATATGACTATATAAACTAACATAAAATTTCAGCATATCTCTAAAAATTGTATTTAATTTTCATGTTTAAACACTGCTTAGAAATTTATGAGCTAAAGAATCTTAAAAATACTATAAACATTTTATTTTTTATATAATATTTTATTTAATGTATATTTTTCGTTTAAGTAAATAAAGAGAGAGTGTAAGTTTTCTTTAATTTATGTTTTAAAAATGTGTATGCCTTAGTTCAAATATTGCAAATTCATTGGAAATATTTTTATGAAACACCATAAATGTTTTTTTTTATTATCAAATTTAATATGTTAAGACTTTTGCATTTCCCTACCATCTGGAAACAATCCATTATTATTTTTATTCTCAAACCGGGCTAACTCACCATTATAGCAACCTCATATAGACCAATTAATCTGCTTCCAGTGCTTAGTAAGCTATTCGAGAAAATCATTTTGAAAAGATTAAGACCAATCTTAGAATCACCTAAAGTAATACCCAATGCTCAATTCGGGTTACGTTCAAATTATTCCACTATACAACAAATACACAGGCTAGTCATATTGACTAGCCTGTGTATTATGAGATTATATTAATCTCATCATCCTTTGAAAATAAAAAATATTGTCTGGGGGTCTTTCTTGATGTGGCTTAGGCCTTTGATAGGTTTTGGCATCCTGGCTTACTCTATAAAATTAAATCATTCCTTCCTGCTCCCCTATACTTACTTATTCGTTCATACCTAGAAAACAGAACCTTTAAAGTTCGTTACAGTAATTCTTATTCCTCTCTTTTTTCCATCCTGGCAGGAGTAGTGGTACATTCGCTAGGTAGTGACCTTTCCCCCAATTTATATAATATTTTCACTTCAGACATCCCCCAAACTCAAAACACCTCCTTGGCTACCTACGCTGATGATACAGCCATTTTATCATCCAATAAAGACCCAATCGTAGCTTATAATGCTCTTCAACTCCACCTTGACTATATTGATAAGTGGTCCACAAATTGAAAAATTAAAATTAATGCAGATAAATCAGTAAATGTTCCTTTCACTCTTAATCAAAAAAATATGCCTATCCTCTCCTTCTAAGGAGTTCCTATCCCCTCCTTGACTCAAGTCAAATATCTTGGGATTACCCTTGATAAAAGATTAACCTGGGGTCCTCATCTCAAATCCAAAAGAAAGCTATTAAACATTATATCCTACTTACTGTGTCCTGTACTAAAATCCAAACGTCCTATACATAACAATATAATCATTTATAAGTCAATGTTAATACCAATTTGGTTTTACGGAGTCCAAATATGGGGTTGTGCCAAAACATCACAGCTTAAAATAATTGAAGCCTTCCAAGCAAGTTTCCTTCATACAATCACGTCCGCTACTTAGTATGTCTCCAATCTTACCTTACATTAAGATTTAAACATTGAACCAGCTGATATTTTAGTTAAGCCATACTACAAAAAGTTTCACTCTAAATTACTTCTACATCCAAATCCATTAATTGCTAACCAACATACAGTTACAATCCCTGATAACCCTCGCCGTCTAAAAAGAAGCTGGTGCCGTGACCTTTTAAATTAATATTGTGATGGCTAAATAACCAAATGAAGTCAAAAGGTTCCCATCACTGGATAGCTTCCCTTTTTCCTGTTTTCAAGCCAAATGATTTATTCTTATGAATATTTTATTGTTCACCTATTTGCTTATTGTATCTTTTCTTATGAACAGATTGTAAATGTTATTATTGTATAAATTAAATAAAAAAAATTTTTTTATATATTTCTACTGTTAAATATTGAAATAATATTATTTTATTTAATTCAAATAGTATTATTTTATTATTTACCTATATATTTTTTTACTTTGCTTAAATTTATAAAACTTGGTAGTAAGTTTGATCTTTGTATAAAAAAATTATGCATTACAATAAATTCACATTTAAAATTTTGTATTTACTTAGTTAAATTAATCAATAATGTTAAACTTTCGCCATCTGTTTTAAAATTGTTATTTGTAATGTAAGCACAAGTTTTTGTTTTATATGTCTGTGTTATATAATTTATTTAATGAAATTATATTATTTTTTATAGAGCTCCAGCTGATCAAATGAAATCTACTGCAGCTACACTAGAACCTTAAAATGTTGATATACTAGATTACTACTCTTATATAGTCTTAAGTACAAAACTTCGTCAATGTAATTTAATGGTTTGGTTCCTGAAGACAAGTTGGTTATTATTGTAAAAAAAATACATTCCAGTTTATTTAGGTATTCAATAAAATATCAAATTTCATTAAGAGATTATTTTTAAATATTCTTCATTAGTAACACTTTCATAACAATCTGGCAGATTCTACTTATTTCAAAACATGAAAGTTGTATCTCAGTATAAAAGCCCTTCAATACATGTGTAACTTTAAAATTTCCTTCATGTTAATGTAAAATTTACAATAACAATATTTAAATTGTAATATAATATAAACATATGAGCTGTTTCATGAGCCATACATTTTTAAACTCTTAGATATTAATTTCTAAGCTAATATTACAGAGAGATTATATTGAAATTGAATAATAAGTTTTTATACATTTAAGTGATTACTTCTTTTTTTTCTAATAACTTACATTGGCAGGTTTGTACATATCAAGTCAAGTACTTCTCAATAAAAATGTATTTTACTGATAAGTGTTTTAATAAATAAATTTTTGAAGAACTGAAAATATCTAATTATAATTTAAAACTAATTTTATCATTTCTATATTAATAATTTATAATTTTATTATAGGTTAATTTATATTATTAATTAAGATATTTATATAAATTTTTAATTTAAAAAATCACATAACATTTCACACATTTTATTACATTAAATTTATATTAAATTAAATTGTTAATGGGCGTTTATTAATAAAATTTATCAATATTATTTCTCTCAGTTTTAAAGATAATAAAAAACTAAACTATATTTTTTACTAATAGTTTTGAAGCATATAATGTCTGATGATACATATTTAATTTTATATTACAATAATAATTATACTTTAAATATAACCAATAATATTCCATTGTATAATAAGACATTTAACATAATAATCAACATAGTAATGAATAAAGTAGAATTAAAATATATCTATATTTTACAATAATATATAATATAAACTATTAAATTTAACTGAGTCTCATTGTATTTTAAAATTTTTATTAACTTTGTTTAAATTATTGATGTAATATTAGTCTTAAAATTAATTTGACATAGATTTTATTGATCCCGAGTTATAAATTATCGTAATAATTAACTTAATAAGTATTGCATGAAACAATTATTGAAGTTATGAGTATTTAGAAAAAATCCATATAATTTACTTCAGTAGAATTATAACCTTTTTTTAACACTAGCTAATTTTTTATATTTTTATTGTGAATAATATTTTAGATTTCCTCTAAATGAAGTTATAAAAAATTTTTGTATAATTTCTTAGAATAAGGAAACAATTGTATTAATTCGCTAAATATTATTAATAAAATCGGTAATACATTTGTAGTATTAATAAAATATGCTGTATTATTAATTTATCAAATAAAGAAATTTGAATTGTTTGTGATTAGAAGGTTGAATGTGGAGAGGCTAAATCCCAATGGCGTATTTAGAGAGATCCATGGTGTCACATATCCCTCCTGTTGATTATACAATGCTCATATAAAAAAGTTTATTGACCTTCTATTTTGCTCATATTTATCTGAAATGCGTTAAAAACTGTCTATGGTAGCTTGCCTACTGAAAAATTTTATTTGTACCCTCTCATTATGAATTTAAAAATAGACCCATGCTAAAATCATTTATAATTTATTCCCAAGCTTGATTTTTTTTTTAGATATTTCTCAATCTTGTTCCTCCTTTTGTTTAGATATAAAAATATCTTCAAAAAGCAATGAGTTATTCACCAGTTATTTTCTGATATGCAAGTTGTTTTTAATATTATTTTTAGCTTTAAAATGTAATTATGGTATTTTAAATGTATGAATGAACTTTTTATTTTCAAGACGAACTTTGAGTATTACCTTTGATGAGAAACTGAGAAGGTATTAATTTTACTATAATATGCACTTTTTCTCAGCTCTCACTGATCCGATAGCTTTCAACAATACGTTAAAAGATCACAAATCGTATCTAGCCGTAAATGGGGATATTTATTTATCATTTGGTATATTTTAGCTTCGATGCGAAGCGGAGAAGGTATTAATTTTACTATGATGTGTTTTTTTTTTTTTTTTTT
>NW_026099573.1:2999853-3054834 GCF_025091365.1 Daktulosphaira vitifoliae | reverse complement strand
TATACGCAAATGGCTACCATATTCAAAAATATGCTATTTTTGTATGAAAATTATGGGTTTTGTATTTTATTTTAATAGAAGTTGATGTTGCTTTTGCAATTATCCAACAATTTTTTAAAATTAATCACTATCTACAGATTTGCATCGAAGCGTTTCTTATGATAGTGATTTTAATCACTGTCAGATTAAATCTAGACTGAACCCAACTATGCAATGTCTCCACTATGCCGCGACCCCACTGTGCTACCGTTTTATTTTTTTAAATCTATCCCATTACCTGCCTACAAGGGGTTATTCAAAATGATAACTTTTCCACAAAAAATTAATTTAGAAAAAACAAATTTTACCTCTGGACTAGTTTTCATTGTGAAAATGACTACTGTCATATTCAAAAGTATGCTATAAATATTCAACATTTTATAATATATAAATATTCAAAAAAAATGTTGATATTATATTTTAAATTTTCTAACTTTATGTTACTATAACTTTTTAAAAAATGTTTGAATCAATACAATTTTTTTTTTTAATTAATACTATCTTCCTCGTCTTAATCCCAACTACTTGGGGTCGACCAATGTTGTCCCCGCATACATCCGAGATGGGATATTTCGCCTAAGTTCTGTTCAGGACACCTTATACTATTTGACAAAAAATTTTACGAAGGCTACCGACTGACGCAACCTCATTTTTAATTTATACTATATATGTACTTATTTCATTCAACATACATTTTTTTTAAACTGCCATTTTCCTTTATACAGGGGTAATTAAAACTTTATACACACCAATAGAAAGTAGACCTTCAATTTAATTTTTGAAAATGCTCGGAAAATACTGACATTTATACATATCTTAAATTAAAGTTTATGTAGTATACTTTAATATGAAAAAAAATTTTTCGAACTTAATGTTGTCTTCATGATATGAGAATAGCTATTCAAAAATTTGCTATTTTTATGTTAAAATTCTCGGTATTTTATTTTAAAATACATTACAAGATGAGTACAATGGTTTTCATAAATATTATATAAATCTAATTAACATAGCATAAAAAGTTATTTAAAATTTTTTAAGTCGAGAAAAATAAATTTGAAATTTGAACTAGCTTGAAATGCTATTTTTATCTACCTAACAAATGTTACGTATAGTTGACGAGTCGGTAACACTTGTCTTTGAACAATACAGGAAAATCTGGAAGTACTTGATAGTACCTAGACAATCTAAAATGTGNAAGTACTTGGTAGTACCTAGACAATCTAAAATGTTTATCAAGACCCCTGGTTTATTGCTGGGTGATCTTAATAGCATGACTAGACATCAAATAAGCACCCTGACTGGTCTACTGACAGGACATGGTCACCTGCTTAAACATCTTAACGCAATGGGGGTATCGGAATCACCATTGTGCAGGAAGTGTGGAGTAGAAGAGGAAGACTCATTTCACATCATGTGCGAATGTGAAGCCTTGTCCACACTAAGATCAAACTACTTGAATAAACCTTTTCCTGAAAAAGAAGATATTAAAAACCTAAAACCCAGAGAGATACTTAATTTCGCCAGAAAGACAGGACTCTTTGGTCATCTTTAGAGGTGACTTTATGGTTGGTAATGTATTAACACTTTGGTGATAACACTTAGGTGGGTAAACCGAATCAAGACAATTCAGTATGAGGTGCGCACAATGAACCAACAGGTCTGAGTGCATGGGCATTATGTCCACCTTAATAATAACTAAAACACTTGTCTTTAACGCTTGAGGTACGAAGCTTAAACCCCAAGTGGGAATGAATTTCTTGGCATTTTTTTCCTAAAACTTTGTGAGTTAGAAAAAAAATTGTTAACTCATTTGATTTTTATATCATTTAATTTTAAATTTAATAACTTCAATAAATATCAAAGACTAACTCTGTAGTCTCTCTTCGTAAGAAAAAATGTCTTATTCATATTAAAATTATTTTGGTATGTGGTTTATTTTCGTCGCTGTCATTTATTTTCTCAACTGTCACTTGACCAATTTTTTTTAATGATATGTCAAATAATCACAACTAGTATCTAGTTAAAAGTATTACCCTCAAAAATTGAAGAAAAAAATCCCCTTTATCAAATAAAAAGTTGCTTAACCAGATTTCTACATACAAACAATTAAAATCATTCATTTCTAATATTTTTAAAGTATTTATTGTCGAATAAGGTTTGATATGATAATGGTTTAAACTAAAAAATTAAATAATTTTTCTTTGTAATTTATTCATTTTTTAACTCTAATTGTGTGTGTTACTACCAGTCTATAATATTCCAATTTTTTTGATTAATATGTTGCTATATAAATCATTGCTAAAAATAATGATTTTTTAATCACCGGTGCCAAATTCTAAAGCACGAGCAATGAATGTTCTATACCTAAAACATATCAACAATAAAATTATGGATGCTTTAAAACAATTAGTATATATAATAGATAGTCAATCCAAAATTATACTTGCAAGGTGACTCAAATCTAACAAAGTATACAGAATAATTCATTTATCACAACCCACTCAATGACTTATAAAATAAAAATAATCTCAATAATAATTTTCTTACAAAATTCATTATTAAAATTCTGTATACCGGCAAAATGTAATATTTAACTAGGTGATATCATCATTAAGTGATATAACCTCACTTTTCATTCCACTTAGACTTAAAAACATTTATAATTTCTAAAAATTATGGTTCAAAAGTTGTTATTAACCTATCATTTCCCTAATTAAATCATTGCTTATATTATAAGTATGAATACAATGTTGGAAAATTCTTCTTCTAAAATACATACAAAAATTTATTTTGATAAGCACTTGAGTTGCATGTGTAAATAATAAGTCTTGAATTATAAAACTTAAATTTTCTAAGAAAAATAAATTAAACAACTATAATCACAACTAGAATACAATTTTTCTAAAAGCTTTCATTTTTAAATTTTACCCTAAAATTACTTTCTGGTACGTTTCTAGTGACAAATTAAAATGAAGATGGTCTTTCTGAAAATATTTCAACGTTACAATAATTGTTTACTTTGATAAAAAATATCATGTATACTTAACGCAATGATGTATAAATTTATTTGAATAGAAGGAGTGTGACTATTATTCATATATACAGTGATTACATAAAAACTAATTTAATGCAGATAATAATGATATATTTTTCTTTTTAACAAAGACTTCTAGATTATTTGTAAACTTTTTAAAATTGAATACTTAAGTGCTTATTTCATTGGAAATCATTTAATTTTTTTGCTGTTACGAAATTTTTTTCCTTAATCCTATAATTCCAAGTTCTATTATTGTTAGGAGTTCATATTATATATTTTTGTCTGCAAAAAAAAAAAAATTATGCATGAAGCAAGGAATTGTATTTTTTTATTTAAGAATGGTAGCTTAATTTACCCACTAATAAAAAAATATATTCAAAAGTAATAAGAGTAATAGATAAACAATTTGAAAAAAAATGTTTTGAAAGATCTAACTTAATTTTTTCCTCTAAAAAATTATTTATATAAATTTAAATGTAATTTAGAAAAACAAAATGTTGGATGAGAATTTAATGGGCTAAATCTCCTTTACGCTTATGAATAGAAGTATACAAATTTAATGATTATATATTATTCAACTCTTTAACAATTTATGTAAGGATATAAAATTGTTAATGAAACGACAATCAAGTAGTATAATTTATTGATGTTTAAATTAGTTCTCTACATGAGAAGACGCCCATTAAATAAAATAATAACAGTGACAATAATAATAGAGAAACAAACAAAAATTTTATGTTTTCATCAGGCGATAATAATATTATCATTATAACTATAAACATGTTAGCACGACTACAACGTGATACAAACGTAGGTTCAGCAGAGGTCTGATGTCGGGATATTCCAAGGTAGTCAGCTATTATAATATTACTATTTTTATTTCTTTTATATTGTATAAGAATGTATTCTGTGTAATATCACATTATGGATAGACGCAATTGGTTTTGGCGGGCCATTTTCACTAACGATGGTGTTCGACCGCGTGTTTTTGAATCTTTGCCGTTGACCACATTGTTGTTGCGTCGTCGGTGCTGGTCACTTGCTGTTCGTTCGTTTAATCTCTACTCTAATACGCCAGTCTTTATTATCGTTATTTCAGTTAAATAAAATTAAATAATTTTATACGTTTTGTTTTCGACGTTTAATAACGATATTGTTGACGGTGTTTATTAGACTATATTTATTGAAGTTCAGTACGTCTTAGAAAAATATAATACAGTAATTTTATTTGTCGGAATTTAAATTTTCATTAGTATATTAAAACATTCATTCAACGTTGTTGAGTTTTTAATTTTTTTGTGCTAAAATTCTGTAGTGACTTAGTGACATTTATACGCACATTTTGGATTAAAGCGACTTAAGGTAAATGTCTTAATGTTGCATTTTATTATTATAATTACCATAGGTTAAAAAAAGTGTACAAATATCTACCATAGTAGTCATATTTATTGCTTGATTCAGGGTCGGTAACCTAAGAGTATTGTCCTAAGCATTCAGTTTAATTTTTTTTTCCCATTTTTTCATAAAATTTTTTCAGGTCGTAGGTCACGCAACGGGATGGCATTTGTTATATTCTTATAAACATTGAACTTAAAATATTCTTAAAACACATTTTCCTTTATAAAGGTATGTTAAAAACAATTTTTTTAGGAAAATTAATGTTATTTTTAATGATTCACCCAATAAAAAGTGCTGAGAAAATGGTAATTTACCCCGTGGTCCATAGGGTAAAAGCGAGACTTATTAAAACTTCTTCTAAAGCTCTCTGAAATTAATAATTATAAGAGTTTTCTGGTAAATAAAGTAAAAAAGTATACAATTTTTGATAAAAATGACCGATTTTGTAGTGTTTTGTCTAAACACGGAATACTCGCATTATTCTAAATTAATTTAAATTTAAGCTTGTTTAGTATGTGATATATGATTCAAAAATTTAAATGTCTGGTTTCCGATACTCTATGAGTAATTTCCTGTTAAGTAAAAAATCATGTAATTATTAGTAAATTTTTTAATTTTTTTAATTTGATTCAAAAGACATCGAAGGGTTTTACGTCAGGGATTTTAATCTTTGTCCAGATACCAATCAATATTAAACTAAAAAAATGCATCAACTTCAATACGCTGTATTTCGACTGTATTTATAAACTATAGTTAACGCATATTAAACACATATTTTAGATTTTGAAAAAAAATCTGTTATTTGTTTTGAATCCATTTTTATTAATAAAAATATTTCTTTTTATACAGTGTGTATCTCTACGTAATACATTTCAAAAATAAGTGATAACATTAACGGGACTACTGTGCGGGCGTCAAATTTTGCTCTACAAGACTACTATATCGACTAACATTTCATAAACCCATGTTATTATCCATAACCAAAAAATAATATTATAATATTATAATGATATTATACATTATTACATTTTAATAATATAATTGTAAAACATAAAATGTTTACATGACTCTCTTAAATATGTGCCCCTGTGCCCCCACTCCCTCTAAATATGCTATTGCGTGTTAACATTATAATTGACTGCTAACTTTGCTTACGATTAACGTTATTTAAAATAAATATTTTTCCAGTATTATCTCTTAACAATTAAATTATTTTTAGTGTAACTTAGTCGAATTCATAGGCGTAGATAGTTAAACGAAATTGGGAGTAAATTTACCCCCAATTTCCACTCACATTAAAATTACTTTTATATAACCATAAATTTAATTTTCAAAATGTTTATAGCAACCGCCTTATTGCGTCTATTATTGGATCTGTTTAAGAGAACAGGATGTAAAATTTAAAATGAAGTTTAATCAAGATTTTAAAATGATTATCTCGCTTCAGTTAGAAGACAAATGGTTTTTATTTTTTGTTAGGGTCCATTAAAATATTTTCAAATCTTATTATTAGATATAATATGTACCTTCAATAGTAAAGATATTATTAATGAACTTTTAAAATGATTGGTACAATTAAATTATATTATAATTATATTCAAAGATAAATGAAACCTCTATTATTGTGTTTGCTTGTGTTGATTAGCTGATGAAGCTAACTTCCTAAATTTGAACGTGTTTACGATATAACTTAAAGTTAACTAGTATGACATATAATAATAACAATTATAATTATAATTATTATTATAAAAAAGGGAATAGGCCAATTATAGAAGAAAAATATATATAAAAGATTATTATGTTATAACTAAATTAACTACATGAAGTAATATGAAAAATAAATTAAAACCAACTACATAAATAATAAATTAAAAATATTACATATCAATAAGATCAAAACTGATGACAATAAAACATGTTTCTAAAACATTATTACGATAAAAAGAGAGGATCGCTATTTGATTTTCGTGAGACAGATTAATTTGACTGAAGAAAACTTTAGGTTAAAATAGATTTACAAAAAAGAATGAATGAATGAGTGGGGGTCGAGTAGGGACATTAAAATATTAATTGTATATTATCCTAAAAGCCCATATTAATTTATTAAAAAAAATTAAAATTGTTTTTACATTAAATGATACAGGCTCAAGGAAAAGAAAAACAAAGACAATTCTACCCTAGATTTCGATTTGAAGATAAAAAAAGAAAAACGGAACATCATTATAAGTGTAAATTAAAATTGGTAGTTTTTTAGTATTTATTTACAAAGATCTCTGCTATCCACAGAAAGTTACAATTTTGAACAGTAATTTTAATATTAAAAATTGTTTTATAAAATAAGCTAAATGTAAAATCTTCATTTGGGATGTAGCCGGGTTGCATTTTAAGGGGTTTAGGGGATACTCGATCCTTTTCACTTTTTGAAATTCACTTGAAGTCCCATTTTTACTGAAAATGGTATTTCTAAAGAAAATATTTACAATAAAAATATATTCCTCAGTCCTGCGCCTTCCAAAAAAAATTTTTAAATAACGTGTAGAGTTGTGTATGATATAATTTACTAAACATTAAATTTCAAGCCTAATGGTAATAAAATACAGATGAAACAGATTTAACTGACAACTCTTATTAACTTTGATACAATTAGCATTTCACTGTGATATTTTAAAAATAATTCATTTTTTCTTATATTACATTCTCTTAACTATTGAAGGTGTGTTATTGCAACGACATATTACTGATGATTTTACTTTACTGAAGAACTAATTCTTAGGTGCGTGGGTAAAAAACCTTCAAGCTAAAATGTAGTATTAAAAAAACTTGTTAACTTTGTAAATAGAAAAAAATAATAACAATGTTTCCTTAAAAGAAAATTAGAATTTATTGGTTACGATATATTGGTAGTGTTTAAAAATTATAGAACTTCTAAAGTATTTTTTTTTCAATATTTTAATTTTTTTTTAATATTTTTTTTTATTGTGAAATTTTTAATTTATCAAACTAGAATCTGAATTCTAGTTTGATAGTTTTTAGTTTTAGCTTCGATGCGAAGCTGAGAAGGTATTAATTTTACTATGATGTGTTTTTTTATTTTTTTTATGTCTGTTGCCACTTTTTCTCAGCTCTCACTGGACCGATTTCTTTCAAAAATACGTCAAAAGATCACAAATCGTATCTAGTTGAAGACATTACCCTTAAAAATTGAAAAAAATTCCCTCGTTCCCCGCAAATGGGGGAAATATCCAAAAAAATTACAAATTTAAAAATCGCTAATTTTCGAAATTTTTTCACTTTTTTTTCTTAAAACTTCCATAACTTTTTGAAAAATCAACAAATCAACATAATTTTTTTTTATACTAAAACCTTAGATATTTACCTTTCATTTGATATCATTTTTTTGAAAATCTATCACTTAACCTGCTCATTGGGGGGGATTTAAAATGGCAACTTTTTTACAAAAATTAATTTTTTCAACTTAATTTTTGAAAATGTTCCGGAAAGACTGCGTCCTTTAAACATATATCAAATTAAAGCTTATTTTATGTACTACAAAATGAAAAAAAAAAATTTGTCCCGACACTTTTTTTTCTACATTTAAACGGCTGCCGTAGTTAAAAAAACACTATTTTTGTGTTAAAATTTTCGATTTTCGATTTTAAATTTTCAACTTAAAAATGCTATAACTTTTTGAAAAATGTATATATCAGCACAAATTTTTTTTTTCTAAATACATTATAAGTACATCTTTCATTTGACATACTTTTTATTAAAATTGGACAATTTCCCCTTATATAGGGGGCGTTCAAAACTTAAAATATTGTAAAAAACATAGATCTTTTTCAACTGAACTTTTGAAAATGTTCCGGAAATACTGCGTCCTTTAAACATATATAAAATTAAAGCTTATGTCATGTACTATAAAATTAAAAAAAAAATTTATCCCGACGACCTATCTTCTATGCGCAAATGGCTACCGTATTCAAAAATATGTTATTTTTCTATTAAAATTCTAGGTTTTGTATTTTATTTTAAAATATCTTATTAGGAGAATATATTGACTTTTATGAATATTATATAATTTAATTGACATAGAATAAAGGTCATAAGACATAAGAAATTAAACTTATTAAATTTTTTTTACTTTTTTATTTTCATACTAAATTTAATAATTATAATTAGTATTTATTCATATATTATATTTTAAAATCAAAGAACTACTAATTAGAATATAATCAAAGAAATAAGAGTTGATGTTGCTTTTGGAATAATCCACCAATTTCTTTAAATGAAACACTACCTACAGATTTGCATCGAAGCATTTCTTATGATAGTGATTTTAATCACTGTCAAATATCATCTTGTCTACACTGAGCCTCGACCCCACTGTGCTACCGTTTTTTTAATAATTTTATTTTTTAATAATTAAAAATCACATGAAAATCGATAATGTTTATTTAAATAATTTTTTCAACAATAAATTTACTTACGAAAAATAAGAGATAAATTATCCATTTTCTTTTTTAAGCTTCTTTATACGTAAAAATATTGAACAACATTTGAAATTTCTGATTATTGATTGATACAAATTAAAGTTTGTAATATATTTTAGTGAAAAAGTGACACAGAAAAAATTATTTTCTTGGAAAATAAAGAATTATAGTAACACATCTTTTCTTAGACCTTCGAATAAGCTCTGATTATTTTTATTTAATTTTTTAATTTACTATACTAAGCATTAAAAGCTAATAATTATTAATTCTATGACCACACTTGGATTAATATCAAATTAAAAAATTTATATTTCCAATTTTATAATGTTACATTGGGCGTTCATATAAGTTTAAGTAAAATTTGTTGCTATTTGCATTTTCTTATTGGATACATGGAATTACTACTACTGGTATTTTCATTTAAACGAACAATATATAATTATCATCTTAAATGACTGTTTATAGTTCAAAGATAAATCAATCACTAAAAATACATAGCTATTACTGAATATTGTGTGTATGCGCGTATGTGTGACTGTATACACCTAATAATCAAGGTTGTCTAGAAAATAATACTAGAAAACATACATTTAAAAAAAATATTTATTTTATACATTATATCAATACATGCATATTTAATTGTTGACACCTTCTAAAGATTGGTTCTTAATTATAGTTAGAGTATTAAAGCAACTGTAAACACGATGTCACAAAATTGAAAACAAAAAATTTTACATTATGATACTATGTGGTAGTATGATTAGCAGTTACGCATTAGTATTTGACTATTTGGTTTATTTTTTTATAAAAAATTGAAGTTAATTTTAGATTTATAACTAAAATTATATGTACAAATTTTTTTTAAAGTAATTTTTTTGAAGTTATATTTTGTAAGTTTCCTCATCTTAAAAACACGTATTATTACTATCGTAGTTTTCATTAAATTTATTGTTACCTAACATTTTTATTTGAGTAATGTAGTACAACATATCGGTTTAATTTCGAAGAGTATGTAATTGTTATGACTTAACAGGATATTAAATATTTCCTTAAAAATTAAAGAACTAGGATTATAATAATTAAAAAATAACAATATTTAAATATTTGAATTAAAAACTAAATCTTAATGAATTTTTCGATGTTACAATATAAATTATGTATATTAACTTTTGCTCTGTATAATATGGAACTATTCAAATACACATAACATAACAATGCTTTCAAAAAATGAATAAATAAATAATTTTTTGTAGTATTTTTAATTTTTGTGAATTTTCAGTACATTATTTAAAATTTCATATATATTTATTTAAATATATTAGTGTATACTTCTTTTTTTTTTAGAAAAGAAACATGAAAATACTTCCGTTTATTATTTTTTGATTGTTTATTTTTGTCGTTGTTATACGATTAGATTCAGTGCTGTTTTATATTGAGATTGTAACTCATTGCTTCCAAAACATTTTTTCTATATTTTAAAATAATTTTATAAATATCAAATATGTACAAAATATTTCATCATCATATCCTAAGCCTCTATCTATTTATTATTTAGGATTGACTTTACCTTACAGTTTGATAGGTTTTTACACCATCTGTCGCTTGACATTATGACAGAGAGAGCTAATATTATACAAAATAGAGCTCTGTAGCACAAGTCAGACCAATCTAAACCCAACCCAACCCAACCAGTCGGATTAAACCAGAATTTTTCTAGTTGGTTGGGAGATGAGGCTTTTTGAATAATAATGAAATTGGGTTAGCCAAAATCGACCCACTCGTAAAATAATTTCGGATTGGAACAGTCTAACAAATTAACTAGGACAGCCTGAATATATGGTTAAGTCGATTTGCACGTAGACATTTCGTATATGTTTGAAATAACTCCTATAATTTTTTCTGTAGTTTAGTATATTTATCATATTGTGTTTAATTATTTAGTAATATACACCTGTATAATGAGTAACACGTTAGCCTTCGATCGAGTTTCTGTTTATAGGAAACAAGTAGTGTTTTGTGTTGACTCCATCTGACTACTACTGCAAAATATAAGTTGAAGTTAATACTAATTAATCATTGGATACTTTCTTATTGAACTTCTATTCTTTGTATTACTAGTAGGATAAAATTTCGATTGATAATTTAAATATTTAAATTCTTTAGTTATATTTCAATGACATAATTATTATCTCATATTATCAGTGAACTAGTTCAAGAGAAAAGTTCCTTAAATAAAATATGATCTAATTCAATTTTATCACATTGAAACTTTCTTTTAAAATTTATGATAAAATTAAAAAAATCAAGAAATTACAAAACATTTTATAAAATAAAATGTACACATTTTAGCTTCGATGCGAAGCGGAGAAGGTATTAATTTTACTATGATGTGTTTTTTTATTTTTTTTATGTCTGTTGCCACTTTTTCTCAGCTCTCACTGGACCGTTTTCTTTCAAAAATACGTCAAAAATCACAAATCGTATCTAGTTGAAGACATTACCCTTAAAAATTGAAAAAAATTCCCTCGTTCCCCGCAAATGGGGGAAATATCCAAAAAAATTACAAATTTAAAAATCGCTAATTTTCGAAATTTTTTCACTTTTTTTTCTTAAAACTTCCATAACTTTTTGAAAAATCAACAAATCAACATAATTTTTTTTTATACTAAAATCTTAGATATTTACCTTTTATTTGATATCATTTTTTTGAAAATCTATCACTTAACCTGCTCATTGGGGGGGATTTAAAATAGCAACTTTTTTACAAAAATTAACTTTTTCAACTTAATTTTTGAAAATGTTCCGGAAATACTGCGTCCTTTAAACATATATAAAATTAAAGCTTATGTCATGTACTATAAAATTAAAAAAAAAAAATTTGTCCCGACACTTTTTATGACTATAATTATTATAGTCATGATCTTATTAAAATTTTATGTTAAACAATTATTGTTAATTATCGTAAAAAATAAAAAGTGTTCTTGTGTAGTTCATGCAAAATGAACATGTTCAAATGAGCCTATTAATATGAATGCGTTCTTTTCTATGAATATATTATTATTATATTATATTACATTTTAATTATTATAAACAAACTGGGTTATTTAAATAATCTAGTTGAGGAGTTAAATATGTGTGTCACTATTTAATAGAATATTAATTAAGTTTAAGTCCTTATATGGTATAAGGGATGAATTAAAAAAGGATTTAATAACTGATAAATCAAGAAATATAACTTGTTCGATAAACATAATTTGAGTATAAAAAGGGGAAAGAGTAATATGTATTTGTATGGATGCAATTTTCTCTTAAATTATATTTAAGATATTTAAAATTTAAATTACAGATCGTTTACAAAAAGTTAATAAATATGTTAAAATGCAATTAATTGATCTCATGTATTACCATTGGATTACGATTATATCAGCGAAGTTACTTGATTGTGAATTACTATGTACCGATATTGTTGTGTTAAATATTAAATTATAATTATAATTCAACATTTTTACAGGTTTTATACTATTTAATGGTAATACATTATAATTAAAGCATTATATTTTTTAACATTTAAAGTAGAATTATAGTAAAAAAAATAGTATAAATAAATTTTAAGGGTACTAACACTTAAATAAATAAATAACTATAAAAAACTCTTCTAGTACGGAGGGAAATGGAATAGTGGTACTCGGAATATAGGTACCATTATAGATTGAAAAGATTATCATAAAATGAGATTGAAAAAAGAATTCGATAATTCGGATCAAATTTTTTTAGGAAGAGGAAAACCTCAAAAATCTGTAAACTTCTGCTTAAAAATATTTATATTTAACAACATTAATTTTAATTCACTCTGTTTTAATAGAGAGAATATTTTTAAAAATGAGAAGTACTCTACTCCCACTGTATGTCGATAATGTTTCACCAGAAGTATAGGCACTAATAATTAAAAAAAGTTGAAGTAGAAAATTGTAACATAAAAGAGTAATTTTTCAAACAATTATACCATTTTTTCATTAAACTCTTGCATCGTTTATATATAGAAGACAAGTCATCGGGATATATTTATATATATATATATATTTATCTTACTTTAAATTATATGAACTATTGTTAAAGATATACTTAATACTCGCAAGATTTCCGAAACATTTTCAAAAATTAAGCTGAAAAAGTTAATTTTTCATATCAAAGTTGCTATTTTGAAGCCAAAATTTTCAAAAAAAAATGTATTAAAAGAAAAATATTTAAGATGTCCCTCCAAAATAAGATAGCTTTGATTTATTCATTTTAAAAATTATAGCTATTTTAAGGAAAAAGTTAAAAAAAAAAAACAAAATTTTACAATTTCAAAAATAGTATTAGAATAGCAATTTAAAAATAGTAATTTTTTTGAGAATATCCAAAAAAAGTACAATTTTTAAAATCGATAAATTTTGTCACTTTTTTTCTTAAAACTTCCATAACTTTTTCAAAAATCAACAAATCAGCATAATTTTTTTTTATATTAAAACCTTACATATTTCCCTTTCATTTGATATTATTTTTTTGAAAATATAACTCATAACCTGATCACGGGAGGGATTTAAAATAGCAACATTTTTTAAAAACTAACTTTTGAAAATGTTCCGGAAATATTCACAGTTTCATTTAATCTTAAATTAAAGCTTATATACAGGGTGGCCCACCACTCACTGACAACGTAAATAACTTTTGATCCAGTTAATATTTTTAGCTGATTTTTTTTTTAAACATTAGTTAGACGTTAGGTATATAGCTATATCTCAATAATTAATTTTTTTACATTTTATTAAAAATATTAATTATTTTTAAATTTTAAATAAAATGTAAAAAAAAAATCTAAGATAGCTATTTTGTAGAGTAGAATTTAAGAAAAATTTTAGTAAAAAAATATCTTATTAATATTCAGTAGTAAATATTCTGTAGCGTTTTGAAGTTTGTGAAAATTTGAATTTTCATGTACTATTTTACGGTATTAAACATTGAAATACGTATTGAGAAAAGGACAGAAGAAAACGCTATCTTTTCATGATTACTGTGTATACATATGATGATAGTGTGTATACATTACAAACTTGGCATAAATACCATGATAAGAAATTAGATAAGGCAATTATTACTTATCACTCTCATTCAAAAGTATATTGAAAAGATAGCGTTTTCTTCTGTCCTTTTCTCAATACGTATTTCAATGTTTAATACCGTAAAATAGTACATGAAAATTCAAATTTTCACAAACTTCAAAACGCTACAGAATATTTACTACTGAATATTAATAAGATATTTTTTTACTAAAATTTTTCTTAAATTCTACTCTACAAAATAGCTATCTTAGATTTTTTTTTTACATTTTATTTAAAATTTAAAAATAATTAATATTTTTAATAAAATGTAAAAAAATTAATTATTGAGATATAGCTATAGACCTAACGTATAACTATTATTTTAAAAAAAAATCAGCTAAAAATATTAACTGGATCAAAAGTTATTTAAGTTGTCAGTGAGTGGTGGACCACTCTGTATACTTAAATATGAAAAAAAAAATTCGAAGTATACATTTTCTTCTTGGTGAAATTATTGGCTACCGTATTCAAAAATATGCTATTTTTTTGTTAAAATTATGGCTTTTGTATTTTATTTTAAACTATCATACAAGGGGAATAAACTGATTTTCATGAATATTATATAATTTAATTGACATAGAATAAAGTTAGTAATACATAAGAAATTAAACTTATTAAAAATTTTTTACTTTTGTAATGTCGAAGAAGTAATTTTTAAATTTAAATTAGCTTAATTTGCTAATTTTATCACGCGACGAAATCGATAACACTTGTTTCTTTCACGCTTAGGGTACGAATCCACCTGTGACAATTAATATTTTACATTTTTTTTTTAAATCTCATTTAGATTCAATAACTTCAATAAATAACAAGAATCCCATCACTATAGTCTCCCCTTGTGAGAAGAAATTTCTAATTCATGTTAATATTATTTTACTATGTGGTTTTTTTTGTAACTACGATTTATTTTGCCAACCCTCACTTGACCTGCTTTTTTCAACAATACGTCAAATGATTATAATTCGTATTTAATTGAAGATATTACCCTTAAAAATTGAAAAAAAAATCCTTATTCAAATAAAAAGTAGCTTAACAAATTTTTCCGTACAAACAATTAAAAACATTCATTTCTAATATTTTTAAAATATTTATTGTCGAAGAAGATTTGTTATGATAAAAGTATTCAACTATAAAAGTAAATAATAATTATTTTACTTTGTAATTTATTAATATTTTAATTCTATTTGTGTGTGCTATTACCAGTCTATAATATTCCAAATTTTTTTGTAACCTTTTGCTATATAAATTTAAAAAAAAAATGATTTTTAGTTTCACCTGAATTTAACGATGGATTTTTACAATTATAATCAAATTTTATAATATACTTAATTGAGTAAATCTTTTTAACAACTTTTTTTTATTGGTTCTTTTAGTTAAAGTAAATCATTAAAATTAATTCAGTTCTTTATATTTATATTGGAGAATCTTTTTAAACACCAAAAGTTCATTATAAATGATTACTATAATTTATATTTAAGTGATCTATTACGATAAAAATGCAAAAAGAATAGAGCTTTTCTGATAAATTTACTGTAAATAGTAATTATAAAATTTCATGACTGCATATTAATCTTAACAATTTCATTTTTTTCTATTTAATAATGTCAATTTTAAACTTGCAAATTGAGCTAAAGTTACGGTAATAAATTCATTTTTTTTTTTTATTATAAACTTTCACTTAAAGGACAAAATATAGAAGGTTAAAAATTATTACTTTTAACATATTAAAAATCAATATAAATAATAATTTGAAAACAATTCAATTTAACAATTATATAATATATAATTTTATATTATATTTTTGAATCTAAGAATTACTAATCTGGATATAATTAAGGAAATAGTTGCTACAAAATGTTGCTTTTGTAATTATCCACTAATTTCTTATAATTAAACATTATCTACAGATTTGCATTGAATCGTTTTTTATGATAGTGATTTTAATCACTGTCAGAGTAAATCTATACTGGACCCAACTATGTCACGTCCCTACTGTGCCGGGATCCCACTGTGCTGGGTTTTTTTAACTCAAAATATAATCTTCCATTTGAAAAAATAACTTGACATACCTACAAAGCGTAAAAAAAGAACTTAAAAATTATTATATACTGTTGACACATGTTCAATTAATTTGGTAACACTAGCAGTCTGGTAACAACGAGGCGCTCTAACGTCTTGACCTACCTCTGTGTCTATTCAATATAAATTTTTTTTTTCAATATTTTGAGCCCTCGTCTTAACGAAATATTACATCACCTAATAAAAGTATTGTTTATGGAAATAATAAATTCAATAAGTTAACTTTGAAAATAATACGTCTATTGATTGTTAAATTGGTTTGTTATTTTTAGTATTACAATAAATAAATTTAGTTAAATAAAATATTGTAATTTTTAATATATTAATACCAATAAGTTTTCATATGTATTTAATCGTTTCTTAAGTAATATGTTGACTTTAGTTTTTTATTTACGTATAAAATTAACAAAGTTAATAGTAGTTTTCGTTTTAAATCAATTATCAATGTTTTTAAACGGATTTCATGAATATGTAGCTAGACAATTTTGTTTCTAATTAAATTCACTGAATTTTGAATAATCAAACTTCTCTGTTGTTTAATGTATTTACAAATAGCATTATTTTTATGACAGACGACAAGTATATTAAATTTTGAAGGTGATCTACCTTCGTGCACATGGTTTTTCGTTGCGTACGTTAAATTACAATTACTATGCCGTAGTAATGTTTATGGGACACATTTACTTACAGTTGAAAAAAACTTGTTTTCTTAGCATGGTACAAAAAACACACTTAAACAAATTTAAACAAATTAATGCCGCTTTTTTGTTAGAAATTTGATGTATATTCCTCTTCCTACTTTAAAATGTTTACACTATAATATTAATTTTATGTGAAATATGATGACGTACTAGTCACATTTCGAGAGCAAATACAAACAAATAAATTTGAATGTTATTATCATCGAATAAAATACTGTCGTATATCAATCTCAATTATTGAAATTGTAAACATTGCGTTGGTATTATTATTGTGCAATAATTCCATAAATAATAAATGTTTACAAACTAGTTGTTTTATATAATTTTAAAGCAGCTTAATTGGTGCAGTATAAACATTATATTAAAATAAAATCAAAAAATATTTATGTAGATGAGTTTAAAATTAATAATTTAATGTGGGCTGTGAAGCTTTAAATTTATGCCTTACGTCTCCTATAATTATAATACAACATGATTTAATTATTTAAAATTATTATTTGGGAAATTTGTACCGTTTCCCGAATAGATAAGCTTCTGGGTGTGAAATTTTAATGGCATCTTACCATTAACTCGTATCATATTATTATATAATTTTATTTACTAGTGTCTCACTTTAGTATTCGCGTGAACTAAGCTAACTATATGGTACATCACTAACGATCAACGCAACAGTACAGAGTCGAAAAGTTTTTCCAAAATTACTTTTACTAGTTACACTTTTAACTTTTGTACTTATTGGTCTAATAATTTTTTTCTCGTTATGACTTATGTTAATATGTTATTTAGGGTTCTTTGAACTATAAGTTTTTTCGAGTCGAATCAATAATTAAAGAATTTGTATCTGTTAGTTGTTTAATATTTATTAGATATAAAAAAAATTATGTCTTCAAATTTTGAACTATTAAGCCAAAATGAATAAATAAATTATTAATGGTTGGTAGTGTAATATTAGTTTTTTCAACGCAGATGTGATATTCGGTTGGTGTTGAATAACACTATGCAATTTATGTAATCAGTTACAACAATTATTATTGTAATTGGCGACAAGGGCCAATGAATTTTCTTTTTTTTTTTTTTATTGACAATTTCTGATGAATCCTTGCCAAGTATCTTAGACTTTTTATTTTTAAATGTTTACTAATTAAGTAGCTATTGCATTAATAAACGATTTTCTACGTTTTGAATTTTATCACAGCATTAATAAAAATTATTTGTTTCGGTTTTCTAAAAACTTATGTGTTGAATCAGTATTTCTCAGCCTTTTTACCATGATGAAAACTGGTCAGTTTTTTGGATAGATGCAATCATATTTTATAGACGTGTATAGATCATATTTTGACGACCCATTTTGTTTTGTATCCCGAAGAATCCGCGATCTTCCTCCGCATCTAATAAACCTTAAAGGTATTCTCCTCGGTTGACTTATTGAATTTCTATTTTGCGAGAGTCCGTATAAGTTGGCCCACTGCTCTTATTCTCTGACTTTAAAGTGTCGCCACTATATCATACTCGTTAAATAAAGAACTGACTTCTCTGTTTATTCTTATTTCAAATTTCTCCCAAGTCCAAATATTCTTCAAAACATTTTTTATTCAAATATCCTTAATTTGTTTTCGTCCAATTAAGTTTGTACACTATGCACCACAGGTTTATAATTAGTGAATATTTCGGCCATAAAATCTACTTGGTATCTTTCTATCTCTTTAATATACGGGTTTTATAGTCTATTTAAGATTATGTTCGAAATAATTTTATAGGATGTGTTAAGTATCGATATATCTATAGTTTTGACAATCCATTACATCCTCTTTTTTAAAAATAGAACATGGTACTAATACCTTCCATGGTTTTGGTATTGTTTCTTCTCTCCATATTTTATTTATTAACTATTTAAAAAGTTTAGACATTAAATTCCATTTTAGTGCTTTTCGTCTCTTAGAAACTCCAACCACTTCACTTTAACCTCTTCAAACAATGGATCTTTTATATACTGATTTTCTATGTTTATATTATTATGTTCCATTTCTATAAACTTGATATAATCAGCATTTTTTGAAAAAACTTTTTGATTTCTCGCGTCACCTTTTCTCATTAAATCTCTCTCATTTTTTCATTATCTTTTATCTAGATTCAAATCGATTTTTAATTTTATTTGGTTTTTCAAAGAATAATTTTGTACTAATTTAATTGCTAGTTTTTGTGCTAGATTTTTTCCGATAGTTTGTTTTGATTTTCTTTGTTTTAAGGCTAATTCTCGTTTATCAATTTATCTTGAATTCCTCAACATTATTGTTCTAGCATTATCTCTTTCTAATGTGGAAGCCTTGTATTCTTCATTAAACCGTTTATTTACTGATCGTTTAACCTAGTAAAATACTTGAAACCCTAGTACTTCCTTTTGCTATTTTCTTGGCTGAGTTTTTTGTTCTTTCCTTATTTCATCTCAACTATTTGGCAAACAGTATTTGCCTCATCAGTTTGTAGTATGTCATTTAATTTATTTTTGTGTTGTTCTGCATCCTAAGAATATCTTAGTAGTTTATTATTTATTCTTTTGGCAGAAGTTTTTCTTTTTTACTGATAATATAAATATGAATTTTATTTTATTTTAGCAATGAAATATTCTGATATTCAGTTAGTGCTTCTTATGCTATATATGTCCATTATAAATGTTTTGGTTCTACCATCTACTATTACGTGAACTATCTGGATTCATGTTCTCCTATTTGGTGATATCAACGTTTGTTTGTGATTTTTTTATAAGAGAAAATCGTGCTACTTATCACCATATCTCGTGCCATAGCAAAGTTTATTAGTCTTGTACCATTACCATTCATATGTAATCTATGATTTCCTATCGTCGGCCTAAAGATTAATTTTTGACCTATTTTAGCATTAAAGTCTCCACATAATATTTTGACTATTATTTGGTATTAAATTACATACTGTTTCCAATTTTTCGTAGAATGAATTCTTTATATCCTCAGTGGCCCATAATCATAAATTATTACTTTGTTATACTGATTACACTTCAATTATAAATAACATATTCTATCATTAATTTCTTCAAAGAGTTGTACGTTAGATAGATGTTTGTTACAAATCCTACGTCTGTTTGATGATTCAGTCTCTATTATGAAATAAGATTTAATTAATTGAATTAGGTTTCCTTGTCCTTCATCTTATTTTTTAAATTGTAGCTAGATCCAGTTGATATTAGGACAGTTTCGAAAACACTGTCTTCAAATGACCAGCCCTATATAAACGATAATTTAATAAAATAGCATTTTCTAGGAAAATACTTTCACTAAAATTTCTTATATTTTTTGTAAAAAATAACAGAAATGTTTTTACTTTATATTTACTCAAAATGCACAAATTAATGGTTTTAAACCTTATAAATTTATCTATTGGTTAAAGTTTTATAATAATTATAAATAATAATAATTACAATTATTGTAAGTTAAAAAAAATTATTTTTAAAGAATTAACTTTTGTTTGAATAATGACATTAAATTTCCACTTTAAAAATCAAAAAAATCTTGTTAGAATAGTCCTAATTTTTTTTTTCTTGGTGACTTTACTGATTAATTATCGTTGAATTACTATTAAGTTATTGCCTCAAAAACTAAATGTGAAAGAAAAAATCTAAAACCCGATTCGGAATCGACATCGAAATTTCATTTAGAAGTTCTACAAAAATTGTAAATAAAAACAGTAGCACAGTGGGGACGTGGAATAGTTGTGACAGTGTAGATGATACCTGAAAGTGATTAAAATCACCATTATAAGAAACACTTCGATTTAAATCTGTGGATAGTGTTTAATTTTAAGAAAATGGTGCTTTATAACAAAAGCAACATCAATTCCTATTTCCTCAACTTTATTCTGATTAGTAGTTCAGATTACAAATCTGCAATAAGATTTTTTTACACTTGTCTCTAATTTTTGAGATTATTATTAATAATCTCTCTTTTTTACTTATTATTACTAATAAGTAAACAACAAATATTTACATGTAACATAAAATAACCAAAAAAATTTAGGTTTTAATGAAATTCAACATCAGAGGAAGAAATCATAGGTGAAACTAGGCTCCGAATATAGTTCTAAATATTACAATTGTAGCATTTATTTAATCACCAAGAAAAGAGTTCATATAGAAATTATTACTATGATTTTTATTGAGATTATATATTTCGATGTGAATACAAAAAAGTTGTGACAAATTTAAGTAAAAATAACAACTTGAAAAATGATGAACACCAAAATAATATGTTTAAATAAAAAATAATTATATAAAAAACAATTTTTTTTCATTTTTAAAAAAAGTTATGACAGTATTAAGAAAAAATTTTTTTAGAAATTAGGTAATTTAACAATTTAAAAAATCGTAATTTTTGACGATTTTTTCTATTAACAGTCAATGAGAGTTTTTTTAATTTTTTTAAAGCAATGTCTTCCACTGTGAACGATTTGACGTATTGTTGAAAAATATCAGTCCCTGAGAACTGAGAAAAAATAGCAACAGACATAAAAAAAAACAGTAAAATTAATTCTTTTTCAGTTTTGCATCGAAGCTAAAAATGTTTGTTGTGTTGTGTGTGTAATTAGAAATTATTTAATTTCATTTATATTTACTATTAATAGACTACTTCTACAATAATTTGTGACTGTATACAATAAAACATTTTTTTTTTTTGTTATTTATTTTGTTATATAGAATATATTTTAAGGAAACTGGATTCTTAAGAGTCTCATATGGCTAGTTCTATTTTGTCTTTAATTAAAAATGTTTTTAAAAATAATTTATACATGCAGGGACGTATTAAATATTATTTAAGTACGCATAATATTGAGATAATGAGCTGACTCGTTTAACATCAAATACCTCTAGTATATTTTCAATTTAACATTTAATTTTAGATTGCTTTTTGATGGAAAAAAATGTAGCGATTGTTTGAATGTTATTATTGTGGTACTGCTCAAATCAACTAAAAGCCGTAGGCCTATAACTTATATATTAGGAGTTAATAGTGACGACAACCGTATAGTTTTTAGTGAGGTGAATACAAAAATGTTGTCCTTGTCAATTATATACGATATGCTTATTTATTATTATTCCAAAACTTGTACACCTTCCTGTAGTTGAATCTATTCTTTATAAAAATTGATTATGCTCATCTCGTTATTCTCGAATTACAGTACGCACTTTTGTTTTATAATTTTACCAACTTGTGTTTATTGGCGCCACTTGTGCTTGTAACGCTACTAACTACTTATTCTTATTGTTTCCTTGACCGTAGATCAACGTTTAGTTTCAAATAATATTATTTATACATAAAACCGTAGCTAATATGAGTTATAGCTGTTTAACAAGTCTTCGGTTGATAACTATTGTAAACGATTGTTAGTAATTGCTTTCTCTAATATCTAATATCGGTGTTTGTCATGACGATTCAGAGTTTACTTGTTGAAATGTCATTACACGTGCTATATATCTAAAAAAAAAAATAACGTGAAATAAATTTTCATTTGTTGACATATCGTGCTCTTAACATGGTTAAGACGTGTTAACCCCTCTTCTTCCAAGAAAAATTAATCATGCTCAAAATTAATTTTGATAAAGAATTAATTTGAGAAATTGTACACAAAATAGTGCAGATATTTGTATAAAAAATAACTGATATTTAGTTATGTATATCAAAAACTACCTGTTATCTAAAATATTGAATGCAAAATCAGAGTTTCTAGAGTCTCTTAAGTCTCGTAAATTCTAACACATGTGACTTCAATGATACACGTTTTACTACGAAACTTTACTCAATTTTTAGTTAAAATAATATTTACAAGTTATATATTTTTACTAAAGAACATTTAATAATATAAGATATTATTTCGTTTTGAACTATTAGAATAATTTTTTAATACCTTTTATGTAGAAGAATAGTAGTAAAAATATTATGCATCTATTTTTCTTCTTATATTTTCGGAAAATTAAAAAAATTAATGAATCTATTACATTAAAAAAAATTTAACGAAATCAAATGATTATTTTTTAGTGAATTGTACATTTTGTCAGCGAAGGACTGGGAAATGTTTGACTCATTTCTCAAAAAAAAAATTCATCCCAGGTCCAGGAAATGACTTTTTGTTCATAAATTTAATTATTTGCAAACACCTTTTGGTGAATATTGAGGGTTCTAATGTAATATCCCCAAGTTTATTTAATTGATAAAATGTAAGCTCCCTTGATTAATTAACATTAATTATTCTAGCCCCTAATTATTCTATCATTTGTCTGTTTATAAATTCATTATAAATAATTTGTATAATATTATTTTGGGCAATATGTACAAAAATGTTTTTTTCTTTCAAATCAATACAATATAAAAATAAATACGAAATATTAAATTGTTAAATTGTGACCTTCGGAAGTCGGCACCTTCTTAATGTACTCGGGTGGCTGTTCGCTTATATTCATCGGCATATTGATTATCACTGCATGTTGGGTATTTAATAGATATTTTTCACGTATTTTAGTATATGTAAAATATAATCTTCATTAATATTATGTATTTATTTTCGATTACTCGATCAATTAATTTGTAACCTAAAATGGCATTCTTTTATACCACCCTCTCTCCCATGAATAATTTTGTGGAAAATACTAAAATGGTTAAACCCACTAGCGCAAAATTCACTATTAAAAATTTCTATGTTCTTCTAATTATAAAGGAATGTCACCTATATTAGACAATTGCTAAACTTATTATTAGGGTTAGGTAGGATATGTGCATTATTTCGATCTGAAAACTATTATTATTAGATACGTTTATTGTAACTTATTAAATACGACTTCCCTAAAATGTTGAATATACAATTTAATACTAGTTGTACATAAACATTAAAAATAACTAGATATCAGAATAGTAATAATAGTAATCAGAAAAACAAATCAAAATGCTATACATATATCTCTTGCTCTTAGAAATTCAAAAAAAAATTATTAATTTGTAAAATATAGTTTTTTAGAGGTATCATTATTAAGAAATTATCCAACGATTAGTCTTTATGAAAAGAAGCCATAACAGTAAAACAAATATAATTATAACCAGAATGATATTCTCGTCTTTCATATCATAAAAATCGTTTTAAATGTTTTTTCTTATCAGTGCATGTTACAATCAGTGGCATGCATATTATGTAGACAATTAGACGCAATACTATAATTAAAGTACTGATACTAAGAGTACATGTATTTATTTTAAAGGTGTTGTAAACGGATTTTTTCTATAACCAGTTGATATAAGAAAAAGCCGTCAAGACGAATCTTATGAATACAAATTGATAACGTTGAACTGAATAATAATGGAACTGATGCAACCTATGCCGCTGGAACTTGCTTTGAGAATACCGACTATACCAGAAACTTCCACGGCGACAGTAGCGCAAACTATAAGCACAGCAGCTTCAACAGTAGTCACTGCAGTAGCCAAAGGTCAACGAAATAATAATCCTCATAGGGTCATCAACGTTCATGGTTTAATGTACGACGAAGCAGTCATCAACGATGTGTGGATAAACGCAATTCTATCCACTTTGGCACTATCGTGTGCCGCTTGTGTTTGTCTATGTTTTTTGTATTGTAAAATTCAACAGTGGAAACATGAAGGTTAGTACAATAACTATCTTATGAAGTAAAAAAATTATTTATTTTTATGTTGATGAAAGAGATAATCTAATAGATTGTCGTAAATCAATAAACTATTGTAAATTAAACAAATAATCTAACATTATTAATAGAAGTTTTTTTTTTTTGCTAGTTTTATATATTGCACTCCGAATAATCTTATTATTTTATATAGAAATGGAATAATTCATCGTAATTATTATTTAATGCATTAAAAATATCTATTATTATATAATAATAGTGAATAAGTTTATCGGTGATCTTTACATTCTATTAAATTTGTTGATACTCTATCATAATGCAAATAAAGCAATTATTTTTATTAAAAATTTGAATTAAATTGGAGCATAATTATAATTTTTAGTTACTTAAAACAATCATTTTTTTAATAGCATTAAGTCATTAAATTTTTATGATAAATTGACTTCTTATTACTGTTTTTTTTTTTTTGAAAAATAATATTTTTATCTAAATAAATTATCTTTGATGGATATTATATGTTTTACTATTGATAGTAAAATTAATTTATTGTGATAAAGATATTTACGTTCGTAAAGAAAACATTTGTTTATCTGCATTTTAAACAAAATCCATTACGTTATATTGAAAATAAATAAACGGATTTTTATTTATTGTTTTTAACTAAATTTATTTGTTTACTCGATTAGTTATTGTTTTTCTATTTGATTTATTGAAATGTTATTATGATGTAAAAGGTGTTATGCTTTGACGAGTTAAAAACAAAATTTAAATAAAATTTTTTTTATGTGTGTGTAGATTTTTCAGCTTGTGTTAAAACATCTTCAGTTTTTTAATTATTAAGAAAAGTCTGTAGCCATATGAAATATACAGTGTATTGTATTTTATATTCATTGATATATTAATGATTCCGATTGCTCTGGGTAACATAGTTTTTCCGCCTTCGATAATTATTTTTTAGCCTTTATTCCTCATCACTCGAGTAAAATAAAATTAAGGTTTTTAACTTATTTATGGATACGCTATTATCGGTATTGAATTCTATACTTTAGGAAGGTTTGGTAGCGGTAGCATATATATTTTAATGGCTTGTTCATTGCTGTTGAAACTTGCATTGATTAAACGAATGTCACGAGTTCATTACTAAATTTTATAATTACTAGTAATAGTTGAATAATAAGTGTTTGTGTGTACAAACAATTATAAATTCGTATTGGATCTTGTGTGTGGTAGCGAGCATTTATCTGTTGTACATCAATCCCTCTAGAAAGATCATTGTTTATAACGTCATTCTGTGCTTGGCGACTACCTATCTGCGAGCAACTTGACTTACCCATCTCGCTTTGCTTTGACCTTGATACTTTTCTTCTGGGAGATCTTTGTCGTTGACAACACAATAACACGTGCGATCATCGATATTAATTATTTTTCTAACCTTTCGTTCGGCTTAAACAGGATCTACAACGTAGTACAACGTGTTGATAATTTTTATTTATGTTAATAACCTGTGTCATTTGTATGGGTTTTGTTAGCCAGTTTTTCGTGCGTTTTTGCCTCACAAATTTCAAAACTACACATCATAATTATAATGTAACTTCACAGCTAAACTAGCTTATCCAGGCCGCCACAAAGTCATTAAGCGACAACTTGATTAAATAACCATTAACATGTTTAAAGTAAAAATAATTATCATTAAGGTTAAGTGTGACAATGAATGTGCCTGCTGAGACATTCGCGTCTCTTATACTTAATGTATGCGATCAAAATAAATAATCTATAATTGTAGAAATTAAATAGATTGATATTCTTGTTAGGAGTACGAAAAATACCAATTTTATATTTAGTAAGTGAAATTACATTATTGAATTGAAAACAGCCATCGTAGAAAAACCTTTTTGCAATTTCAAAACTTGATATTTTTGATCAAATCGCATGTGTATTTTAATAATTGGTAGTTACTTGGTTTCCACAAATGGAAATAATACTAGTTTAGTTTTACAAATAAAATATGAAGGCTTGGTGTATTATCATTCATAATTGGGTTGTTGACACTTGTATTTTTTATGTCGCTTGTATTTTCATTTTATAAATACTTTTAAATGAAAAAAATATCATAAATTATTAAATTTACATTTTTTATTGTTTTTTATTTTGTAACTTGAATAAAAAATTTAAATAAATAATAAATCTTTAAGTGAGTTTAAGTGATGTTGGAAAGTCTGAGAATAACAGGTTTTATCATATTATTTAATTAGTATAATTAAATTGAGGACATAAAAAAGTAATTAAGTAATAAAATTTTAGAAATCAAAGGTCCACCGAATTCAAGTTGTAATGAATTAATTTTTTGTACTTAATACAAGTACTAATGTGTAAAAAAAAAAAAACTTGTTTATTTAATTAACGTCATTGGTATGTCTATAAATTGACTATTATATTTATCTAATGTTATGTTTGTATGTGATGAACAAATTAAATGGACTATCTAGTCAAGCTTATCACGTTGAAATCTTCTAAACTTAATCTAGAGAAAATTAAAAAGCTGTAATTTTTCTATAGATGATGAATCGTTGTGTTTATTTAATGTGCGTACAAACTTTTTTTATTAATTAATTGTTGTAATTAAGGGTGCATTCAAATGTGTTGGAAATAGTCGTATATTAAATAAGCATTTACTACAATTTTTCATGGTAAACGAAAAATCAATTACGAGCGTATGTTAAGTACACTCATAATACGTAATATTATGCTTACTAAGTCAGTATTATTAAGTATGTTAAATAAGCATTGTGAAAAATGTTTTATTCTAATTGTCATAGAAAAAATTTTCTGTAATTCCTACATTGGTCATAAAAATAGTTACGTTGTTATTAATAATAATAATGATAAAATTATTATTATTATTATATTAATTAAATTTAATATTTTGCATTATACAGTAATTGACAAGTGGTGTACACTAGCATAAGTATTAAAAAATATTTTAAAAAATTGATCAAATTATTGATTAAAAATTCAAGAAATGAAAAATGACGTTTATAAAATGTAAAACAATAGTTAATGTTTATCAATCATTTAAATGATCGCGAAAATTGATACTACGGACGAAAATAATATAGATTGCAGAATGAATTGTCATTATAAAAATAAACAATAATTGTTCTCTTAATAAAATTAGGTTAATTCACAGCGTTAGTGGGGCCAATAACTATTTTAGTCGGTTCATGGACAAGTTGCAATGTCAAACGAAGGTAACATATCGGCCTAAAAACGTGATAATAACATATATGATTTGAATTTACTAACGAGAGTTACCCTCTGTGTACTCTCATTAGAGTATTATTAGAAAAACATATGAGAGTTTTCAAATTTTTATTTTTACCGACTCAATTTTTCATATCAGTTATTTTTTTATTAGTTAATGAAATCAAATTTTTATATTTTACACATTTATATACCAACCTTCTCGACTATGGCCTATGCCAGTATTAAATAATTTAAAAAATTCCTTATCTTTTGAGCCCCTGTAGCTTGATAATTTTCTTACTATTGTTTACATCTTTATATATCTATATGTAAATTTATTTATTCTTAATAATTATTATTATTATTATTAATACAATTATTGTATTGACATCTCTCAGTACTTGTCCGTTAATTATGAATAATAATTGACGATCGATTAAATTTATTTAATTAATTAATTACTCCACCGCGATGGGTGGTGTTATTATTTTAGTATATCTGAGAATTTTAACTATGTTTATTTATACATATACTAGAAGATTTAAAAATTAAAAATAAATTAAGTTTCAAATAAATATACGAAATCATGATATTTCTCTACATTTTCATTAGCTATTGAATTTAATTGCTATTGAATCAAATATTGTAGTTAATTATATTGTTAATTTTTATTATTTTTTAAGATTTAAAACGTCGTTTTCAATGTACTGTGAACTTGACTTATGAATTTGTATTTCTGAATTTATTCAGTGTAGTTGTATAAATTTTAATCATTTGTATAAGTATCTAATAAGGTTTTTTATAATTTTAATAAATTAACGGAAAAATTACAATAAATCAAATTAAAAACCTTATTTTGGACGTAACTTTTTGTCCATAAAGTATTATACTAAAATATAAATACCTATGCAATGTAAGTAGTATGTTTAACTAGAAAGCAATTTAACAATATTCGATATCCTTCTACCTAATTCCCTATTCAAGGTTGGCAACCTAAACGTTTAAAGGCATGCAATAATTAATTTTTCTGATAAAAACATGTATTTTGTATAGTATTTTAAAACGAACTCTAAATATAAGATGCTGTTTTTTAAATTTAAATTATTTTTATAGAAATAATATAAGGTTTATGTAAAAGAAATATCCTCTATATTAAATAACAATATTATTTCCCTGTGGATAGGGGATAAGAGTACTTCCACGGCCCATCTGCCAGACGTAAGAGGCGACTAATGAGATTGCGTCAGGTCGGGGTAAAATTTTTGTTAAATAATATAAAGTGTCTTGAACAAAACTTGGGCGAATTCTCCCATCTCGGATGTACGCGGGGACAACGGGTGAGAGGGAATAAAGTAGTTTGGCCGATCCAAGTAGTTGGGATTAAGGCGAGGAAGAAGAAGATTAAATAACAATATTAGGAATGCCTTAATGCTACTTATATGTATTTATATAAATTAATATTAAATAAAAAATATAATCTTTCATTGGTTTGATTTTTTACAGCTGAACAGAGGAGACGAGCAAAAATTGGTTCAAATTATGATGATGAGTCTTTGCCTAGTTATACCATAGTAACCGGTCTGCCTTCTTATGATGAGGCAGTTGAGTGGATGCGGAAGTCAAACTCATCACCTTCCAAGTACAATACCGCTTCCGGTTTGTTCAAGCAAACAGCTATATCAGTGGTTAAATTGCAAGACGAAACGTCCGCTATTACGATTCCGGGTAAACCCATGACTTATCCATCATCGTCGCCAATGCCGCCTCCCATTTCAACATTGTCATCATCAACGATGCGTTTTAAACTACATAGATCTGAACAACAACAGACGCCACCAATGCAACCGGTCACCATTTCCGCTTCTGTAGCTTCTTCACCGCCACATTTTGGACTTGTATCACATGGCTATTACATGCAACACCGAACTTGCAGTCATTGTTTATCTGTTCAGGAACTACTGGAGACCTATAACGTTCGGTAGACATCCCTTCAACGGGGATCATGACTATTACTATTTATTAATATCGCGTTTTGTACATTTTGTTTGTTATTTACATTAATATAATAGTGCTTACTAATTTATATATGACTAAATTTTTAAAGATTTGTTTTGAGTCAGATAAAACTTTTTTAATATATTGTCTTGTAAAGTGTGTACATGGATAAATTTTTATTCAGTTTTATGTGTCTTCATTTTTTCATTTTTTTAATATCAATTGTCAAATTTCTCTAATGTAATAAAATTTAATATATCTCCATATTTTTCAGTTGAATATTAAAAGTTAAGCGTATACAAACTTTTAAATTTGATAATATTGCTTAACAACCTAAGTAAATTTATTTACATTTATTTAGAATATAATTTTCTATAGTTAATATTCAACATTTGACTTTTGTCTAAAATATAAATTTAAGTTACGGAATCTTTTTTTATAGTAGAACTCAAAAAATGTTAACATTCGTTAAAATATATTTCTGGTATGATTTTAAAGTTAAAAATATCTGTTACTTAAATTTAAAGGCTCATTTTTTTTTCGATAGCTATAATTTTTGGCAGCATAGTTGCATAGCAGTAACTACTAAGTCCTTGATAATTTTTGTATTTACCAGTCTCAGAATTTGATGTTCAGTTTAATTATTAGTAAGGTTGTAAATTCTAAAGCTATTGAAGTTAAACAAAATAATATTTATGGATTTATAACATTATTAATTATGCACATTTTTATAGATTTTCAATTTTAGTCTCAAATGATTATATTACATTAAACAGTAGAAAGTACTTTAAAAATATATTTAAGTTTAAGCTTATCCTTGAAGATTAAAATATTTTATCAATGAAGTATGCATCTAAACAAAGATAAATATAGATCAAAGATTTTTTCATCTCTTTTACATCATTAAGTCAAAATATTCAATAGTAGTCACTATTTATTTTGTAACATATGCAAAACTTAGTTGAAAAAAAATAGGTATTTTAGATTAATTTAAAAAATAATGATCAAAGTTCCTTGATTTTACAATTTTAGTTCCAATTTAAATTGTTGAATATGTAACTAAATGCCTGCTAAAATTCAGTGTTTTAGTCGTTTTGAGAATGTATTCAAAAAATTGTTGGACAAAAACATTTTTAGAAGAATATTCTTAAATTTTTATACTTTTGTTTTAATTTAACATTTTTTATGACTCGATTGCCATAAACTTATTTACAGACATTCGATTGAGTGCCAAATTTTTGTATAAAAATGTTTTTACTTATTAATTGTTTGTAATTTGTTGTATTTTTTACAATTTTTTATCAATTTTAGGTTAAGCAATTTATTTATATATTTAGTTGAGCTTGCGAATGCATAAAATAAATATATAAATTATGAACTTATATCTCTTTTGTTCTCCAACTCTCCTTATGCCCTCAGTATCAAATCAGTTGATTTTTTTATATGTTTAAATTAAATTAATATTTAAAAATACTAAAATAATAGTTTGCTGAAGTATTTTTTTAATATATATTCAGTGTAATTTATTATTATGATATTTAGCTAAAACAAAGTCATCGATATCAGCCTATATGTTATAAAGAAGTATTGACTGTATAGGAAATACTAGTTCTTCATTAAAATATTTATAATTCGAGATATATAAAAGGTTAGAACTATAGTGGTGTATAAATCAGTTTTTTTATTAATTTTTCAGAAGAGTCAATTTTCCCATAAATTTAAATACATAAATCAAATTTTAATCCTATAAGGTATAATTCAAGGTGATTTTTAAACTTTTGATTTCTCTTAAAATTATAATCATATTAAAAAAATTATTTCTGGTATATTTTATGTTATATATTTTAAGTTTTGAAAGTTATTAATTACTTTTTTAATTCATCCTTTATTTCTTATAGAGGTGTCATTAATTTCTTTAAATGAAAAAAAAACAAATTTATCTAGCTGATAAAATAAAAAAATGATCTAAATAAGCAAATAACCGGTCAAATACAACCATACTCGAGAGTTTATTAAAATGTTTATACCTAGAAAGGAAGAAAGATGCGCCCCAGATATGTCTAATAATTAATATTGTTATTCCCACGCCTGACCTCCAGTCAATAATTATAAAGTTGTGATCGACCAGACATTTTAAAGACAAGCCCAGAGGTTAAATTTTTTTTTCAAATTAAAATATATAACATAAGTTTTAATTTAAGGTATATATAAAAGTGTCAGTCTTTCCGGAACATTTTCAAAAGTTAAGTTGAAAAAGTTACCATTTTTAAACCTATCCTGTTGCAGGTAAAGGGTCAAATATTCGTAAAAATATATCAAATGATAGGTAAATACCTAAGGTATCTATAAAAAAAAAATTATATTGATTCGGTCATTTTTAAAAAAGTTATGGCAAATTTAAGTAAAAAAAATTGAAAAAATGTCGAAAATTAGCGATTTTTAAATTTGTAATTTTTTTGGAGGTTTCCCCTATTTACGGGGAACAAGGGAATTTTTTTCAATTTTTGAGGGTAATGTCTTCGACTAGATTCGATTTGTGATCTTTTGACGTATTGATCATCAAAATCAGTCGAGCGAAAGCTGAAATTAAGCGTTCACAGACACACAAAAAAAAAAACTCATCATAGTAAAATTAATACCTTCTCAGCTTCGCATCGGAGCCAAAGAAAGTTTTTGTAAAAACACTACTGCTTGTCAGCCTCAGGAGGTATTTTTTCAAATAAGTGGAAATCAAAATATTACTCCAATCTTAAAATCAGATAACCTTTTCAACATAACAAGTTATCGTCCTACATCAAAATTTATAATCTAAAATAATGTTTAATAAAATAATAAATTTATGTTTTCACCATTGGACAGATCTGTCAATATAGTTTCAAACCAAAACGGTCTACTTGCACTAACTTTGTACTTACGAAAACTTTTATTCTTGTGTCATTTTTTATTTTTTTCTAAACAGACATAATTTATATAGATTTCGCTAAAGCGTTTGATCGGGTTTGAAGTGTTTGGTTTTGTAAATTCTTTAATATTATTTTTCAGTAATTTTGATCGTAGTTTTGAATCAAAATCACTATATATCATTTCCGGAGTTCTCCAAGGGGATTATTTACACGGTTATTTAATACTTTTATTAATAATCTACCAAATAATGTAATAAACAATTAAACCATTTAACATTTTACCAATGATGCAAAACTTATAGCTTTTAAATTTAAAATTAATCGTCTTCTTCATGGTACTTATAAAGTTGTTTTAGAGTTTTTTAATTTGAAAAAAATCAATTGATATGCGTACTTAACTTGAATTGAAAACTTAACGAATTTAGACTTCGCATAAAATAAAATTATGATCAAAATTTGATTTAATATGATTAAATCATATTGAATTTTTAGATTTTCACTCAATACTTTTTTTTTGAATCTTATAATTTTTAAATCTAATTTAAAATGTTTTATTTTTTATTTTTATTTGTAAATTGTATTATCATTTCTTAAAATAATTTTATTATATTTTTACAGATAACTTAGCTGTTGATAACGAAATAGCTGAGGATCCGCGAAAAAAAGTACAATTGAACAGTAAGCTCATTGTTATAATGAGTTTACTTCTGCATTATGCAGAAGTTCAAACAATATATATATAACAATAAACATGATTAAATATATCAACAAATTTGTATTATAAACATATTTAAATGAAAATGACAAAAAGTGTCTTAATAAAAGTATGCTTAATAAACTAAGCATAATATATAAAAATAACAAACAAAAAAAAAAAAAAAGACAGTTGATAAACTAAAACAATTAAAAATGTATGACAACAATAACATAAATTAATAATGAATAGAATAGAAAATTAAATCGTCATAATAATACATATTTTACAAATTACAAATGGTGTTTTAAACAAGGTTGTTAAAAATATGTTTTTTTAAAATCTATTTACTATATAAATAAACAATTTAGAATTTCCTATAAAACCAAGATAAATATTGTCATTTTTGGTGTTTTAAACATGTTTAAAACACTATTTTGAACAAGCAGTGTTTAAAACGCAACAACATTAGTTCTCAACCTTGCAAAATGGTTCATTAATAGGTCAAAAGTTACTCTAATTAGGTTGTAACTGCAATAACGTTAGACGTAATTTTCATTCATTATATTGCAGTATAATTCACGGAAGTAATACTATTGATTAGTATTACATATTCTATATTATTTATAAACAATGTTTAAATAATTTTAATTAAAATATTTCAATTATTCGGAGAAAAAAAATAATATTTACAGAACTACAAATAGTTCTTTTTTAACACATGATCTATAAATTTATTCATTAATTTATAACCCGAACGAGTTTTAAATAATAACTGATACATATCTCTTTGATAGTTCACATCATAATGTAGAGTATCGATCAAATTATAAGACTTATTTTTATGAATATAACACAAAAATAAGAAGCTTCTTGCTAACAATTTTCGCGTAATTACTGGGTTGTAAAAAATGTACAACATCTTGATTTTGTCTGTATTACAGATACATATAATTTTGAACTGTATTTTTAACACGCTTATATTAGTTTCATATGTATGTATGTATGTATGTATGTATGTATGTATGTATGTATGTATGTATGTATGTATGTATGTATGTATGTATGTATGTATGTGTTGGGGCCAGGGGCACTAAATATTATAGTCCGAACCGGCTAATTGCACCAATACCGATCAGGCTGTGTAGTGTGGTATATGTAAATAGAATCACTGGAGGTGGGAGGGGTCGCCTGCGCAGCAACCAGCGATCTTGAAGATAAAATAAAGTCCGAAATTTTTTTTTTCCATGATAAAGTATATTACATTAGCTTTAATTTAAGATATATATAAAAGTGTCAGACTTTCCGGAACACTTTCAAAATTTAAGTTGAAAAAGTCAATTTTTTGTGAAAAAGTTGTCATTTTGAATCCCCCCCTGTAGGCAGGTAAAAAGTCAGATTTATAAAAAAAATATACCAAATGATAGGTAAAGACATCATGCATCTACAAAAAAAAGAATTATATTGATCCATACATCTTTCGAGAAGTTATAGCATTATAAAGTTAAAAATATAAAAAAGAATTTTTTTACAAAAATCGTATTTTTTTTATTAAGTTTAATGTCTGTTTTCACCATGAAGATAAAATAAAGTCCGAAATTTTTTTTTACCATTATAAAGTATATTACATTAGCTTTAATTTAAGATATATATAAAAGTGTCAGACCTTCCGGAACACTTTCAAAAGTTACGTTGAAAAAGTTCTACTTTCTATATGCATTTTTATGTTTTGAATCCCCCCTGTATTTAGGGAAATGGTCCGATTTAAAAAAACAGTATGTCGAATGAAAGATCTATATAAATACTACTTCTCATAAAAAAATTGTAATGATTCATACATTTTTCAAAAAGTTATAGCATAATAAAGTTAAAAATGGAAAATACAAAATCGAAAATTTTCACACAAAAATAGCATTCGGTAGCCATTTTCACCATGAAGATAAGATAAAGTCCGAAATTTTTTTTTTTCATGATAAAGTATATTACATTAGCTTTAATTTAAGATATATATAAAAGTGTCAGACCTTCCGGAACATTTTCAAAATTTAAGTTAAAAAAATTAATTTTTTGTGAAAAAGTTGTCATTTTAAATCCCCCCTTGTGGGCAGGTTAAGGGTTAAATTTATGAAAAAAATATACCAAATGAAAGGTAATGATATTATGCATCTATATAAAAAAGAATTATATTGATATGTTCATTTTTGAAAAAGTTATGGCACTTTTAAGTAAAAAAAATTGAAAAAATTTCGAAAATTAGCGATTTTTAAATTTGTAATTTTTTTGGAGGTTTCCCCCTTTTACGGGGAACGAGGGAATTTTTTTCAATTTTTAAGGGTAATGTCTTCGACTAGATACGATTTGTGATCTTTTGACGTATCGTTGAAAGAAATCCGTTCGGTGAGAGCTGAGAAAAAGTTGTAACAGACACAAAAAAAAAAAAAAAAAACACATCTTAGAAAAACCAATACCTTCTCAGCTTCGCATCGAAGCTAAAAATAGAAAAATATAAGATCACGTCGAGGTCACCAAACTGTTGGGGCCAGGGGCACTAAATATTATAGTGCGTACCCGAACCGGCTAATTGCACCAATACCGATCAGGCTGTGTAGTGTGGTGTATGTAAATAGAATCACTGGAGGTGGGAGGGGTCGCCTGCGCAGCAACCAGCGATCTATGTAGTGCTTAAGTGTGTACTGTGTGTATATATGTTTTGTGTGTGCTCTTAAACTAAGTGAATAAATAATTCAAATCCTTTTTACAACAATTAATAATAATAATTTTAATGAATAACTTGATTATATAAATTTAGCCCTTTTGGCTCAACAATTATAATTATAAACTCTGAAAAAAATCTAACAAAATGACAACAACGATAAACTATACAAATTCAATAAATCAATAACAAATGAATGTGACTCTTCCAATAATAAATGAATAAAACTTGTAATAACTAATCTGTTCAATAAATCACAATCAATAATAACTATAATAATAATAAAGAAGACTACACTAAATTACACAATGGAACACAAACATCAATAATAGTACTCACAATTTGCAGAGCTGCTGGCCAGAGATGCTACCTAAAACTAAAACACGAATCACAACAATAACAAAGGAACTTAACTTAATACAATTTTTTGGTAACACAAATTGACTAGAAAAATTTAATATGTAGCAATGAAATATCACAGTAAAGATACAAGTTATCGAGCTAATTTTTGGCTGTACAATCAATGATCCTAGCAATTAGTGAAAGAATAGAATAACAAAATTATATTAGTTTTTATAACTTTGAACCTTGCCGTAACGTTTTAAAAACAATATTCAACGTCTATATCAACAAACAAATTGTATATTAGAACTAACAAAATGAAAAATGTTTCAACAAACAAAACAAAAACGAATTATTACCCAATACAAAAAAAAACTATACTATATACATTTTTGTGGTTATGTGTTGTGTGTGGTGTGTAGTGTGTGTACAGCTGATCGGCCGGTAGTAGCGATATCCACTACTACTTGAGTAGTAGGGAGTAGTCGCGTGATAATGATTAAACCGGTCCGAGTACACACTTTTAAGTTAACAACTGAAATGTTGTTAACATTCACCCCCCCGCTGATCGATGAGACGATCTGAATTTCTTAAAAACTGTTATTTGATAGGTTGTAAACCCTTTGGAAGAGGGTAAACTCGATTTGCTGCTCTTTTATAAATTTGACCGTTACTTGTACGTAACGTGACTACACGAATAATTCCGTCATTGCCAGGGTGAACTTCTTGAATACGTAGCATTGGCCATTGAAGAGGTGGTAGATGATCTTCACCCAACATTACTAACATTCCAACTTGTAATGGGTTTGATCCTTTCCACCATTTAGTTTGTTTCTGGAGGGTTTGCAAATATTCCTTTGACCATCGCTTCCAAAATTGTTGCATCATGAATTGTATATGTTTGTAGAGCGTCGTGTGGGACATGTTTGAGAAATGCTTGGCTCTGGTGGTAACAACAGTGATTCTCCTATTAAAAAATGTGCTGGTGTAAGTGCGTTGTAATCATTTGGATCATTAGAAAGTTCCGTGATTGGCCGTGAATTTAGACAAGCTTCGATCTGAGTAAGTAATGTCGTCATTTCTTCAAACATTAGAGTGGTTAATCCAATTACCCGTTTCAAATGATATTTTGTTGATTTTACTGCTGCTTCCCATAGTCCTCCGAAATTGGGTGCTCTAGGTGGAATGAACTTCCATTGAACGCCAATCTCTGCCATTTCGTCATATGGACTTCTACTTCTCTGACTTGCTAAAAATAGATCCTGCAGTTCTCGTTTCGCTCCTTTAAAATTAGTTGCATTATCAATGTGTATTTCTCGGCAAATTCCTCTTCTAGATATAAATCTTCGAAGTGCAGCAACAAATTTTTCTGAAGATAAACCACTAACTAATTCTAAATGAATTGCTTTAGATGTAAAACAAACGAATAGTGCAACATAAGCCTTTTCCTTTTTAGTATTTCTTCCAAACCCAGACCGCACCATTATTGGTCCACAAAAATCGACACCTGTTACAGCAAAGGCTCGTTCTGGATTTACTCTTGTGCTGGGAAGCTGTCCCATTGATGGTTGAGAAATTACCGGTTAAACTATACTATATACATTTTTGTGGTTATGTGTTGTGTGTGGTGTGTAGTGTGTGTACAGCTGATCGGCCGGTAGTAGCGATATCCACTACTACTTGAGTAGTAGGGAGTAGTCGCGTGATAATGATTAAACCGGTCCGAGTACACACTTTTAAGTTAACAACTGAAATGTTGTTAACAGTATGTATGTATGTATGTATGTATGTATGTATGTAACTCTCTAAACGCCACGCGTTATCGCATATTCCGTCGTCTAGACTAGACTGTCATAACGCATTCACCCCATCCCACCCCACGCTCATCAATACGCCGGCAATACTATTCCTGTATAAATTTATTTTTGGTTATCGTTTATATATATTATATATATATAAACAAATTTTTATTTTGACTGACCAATAACGCCCGCGTCTAATGCGTCTTACGTATATATATTTATATATTCCTACCGCCGTTTATACCTCAGGTATAACGTTAGTCCGAACCGCCCGCCCACAAAATACGGTTATACCTAGTGCATGATACGTTTACGTACTTAAGTCGCTTTACTCGTATATATATATATATATATATATATTCTAATTACTATTAAAATTTATTTATTAACACGCTTTATTTTAATTAAGAGATATAAAGTATTCATTCCGATTACGAGGGATGATTTCCATACGATACCGTCATTTTTCGTCACTATCTCCACGTTCCGGGAGTGAGTAATTTACGCGCCTGCTGTTTTCTTTGGATGTGGTAGTNTCCACGTTCCGGGAGTGAGTAATTTACGCGCCTGCTGCTTTCCTTGGATGTGGTAGCCGTTTCTCAGACTCCCTCCCCGGAATGGAATNTCCCGTTACCCGTTACAACCATGATATTGATAGTAACTACTATCATAACATAAAACTAAAAAGTGAAAAATAAATATAGTTTAAAAGCATGTTTTTTTAATTTTTTTAAACTATATTTATTAACACGCTTATATTAGTTTCACCTGTATGTATGTATGTATGTATGTAACTCTTCAAACGCCACGCGTTATCGCGTATCCCGTCGTCTATGGCCTTGAGACTAGACATTCACCCCTCCCCACACCACGCTAACAACACGAAGGCACACTATTCCTATAAAAATTTATTTTTAGTTATCCNAGTATTTTTTTTCATAATTATTTTAAAAATTATTTTTAACTTTTTAGTTCGATGTGCTTTAAAAGCGTGTTTTTTTAGTTTTTGAAACTATATTTATTATATGTAAGAATTTATTATTAGTTACTTTATTAATAGTACAACTCAGTTCGTGTTCAACGTCTGACCGTGATACACGTGTGTTTCTACATTATCGCATTTATAGCTATCGATAGCAGTAACACACAAGTCTGTTCAAAGTTCAGCGTTGCAGGTAATATGATTAAAATTATTGCCTTATTTACACCAATTAAATAAATATCAAACCTAACGATGGGCGATAAGCCCAACACCATATCTGACGATATGAATATCACAGACAGTGCTTCCCAACATATTCATAATACTACAACATTTGCAGAGATAGCCTCTAATATTACATTACCGAAAATGAACCAAGCAATTGTATTTAACTGTATTAACAACATCAAACAAATCGAATATGTTTAAATAATAGTACACAGTGTACAGCTGACCGTTATACGGTGAACACGTTTTATCTGTTTTATCTTTATTTTATCGTTAAAATACGTTTAATTTGATTTTTTAATATATCTTAAAAATAATGTCTTTAACTGCAAAATCTCCTGTATCCAATAAATCTTCTAAAAAGGAACCTACATTATCTGATGTGATTAAAATACTAAAATCTCAAGAATCTAAATTGGTTACGATTTCTACTAAATTATCAATGCACGAGAACAAAACCGATTCAATTATGGTAAAATTAGATGAGCTTACCTTAGATATATCAAATTTAAGAAAAGAAAATAATGAACTCAAATCTCAGATTGACACTTTACAATTACGTATTAATTCATTAGAAACATCAATGTGCAACAATGGTACGAATCCAGATATGAAATTTCTAGTTCATGAAGTACAAGAACGTATAACAAAATCAAAAAACATTCTTATTTTCAACGCTGCAGAAGAACCTAATAACAGTGAGTTATCTCCGGCAAAATTAACTGAAATCATTTTTAAAAAAATTGATTTAAATATACCGATTGTTCATGCCATTCGTTTGGGTAAAAATTCAGAAAAACCTCGTCCTATTATGGTTAAACTTGGAAGTAAATCAGAGGTGTTATCAGTTTTAAAAGCCAAACGGAAACTACGTGAAATCGACTCGCTTAAACATATATTTACTGGTATGGACTTGACAATATCATAACGAACTCAATACAATGAAATTAAACTTCAATTGAATGCGAAGAAACATTCGGGCGATAACGGATGGTTTATCAAGTTTATTGATGATGCTCCCACTCTGGTGAAAAAAAACTAAAGAAAATAGCTGCATCAACTGCAGCTACACCAAACCTTAAAAATGTAAATATATTTAATTTTAAGAAAAATAATAATTTATTAGGTTACTATCAAAATGTGAGAAGTCTTAATAACAAGCTAAAATTTTTAACCTGTAATGTTCCATATAATAACTATGATTTTATAATTTTTACCGAAACCTGGCTGAATGCTGAGGTGTTAGATTCAGAATTGGATATCTTTAATTACAATATTTTTCGATGTGACAGAAGTGGTTTGACGAGTAAATGTGATCGTGGTGGTGGAGTATTGATTGGCATACATAGAAAATATATTAGTGAACTGATTACAACTCCCTACAATTCAGTAGAACAAGTTTTCGTATCTATTAAAAATAATAACAAGATAAAATTGATTATCGGCACTTGTTATATTCCAGAGGTCAGTCCGTTATCGGTGTATGAAACTCACGTGAATACAGTTAACTGGCTTTATGAAAACTTCGGAGATAATGTAGATTTAATTATCTGTGGAGACTATAATTTTAGAGGTACTACATTTTCATATGACAATACTGGTTTAATTGTGAATGGCCGCATGCCTACAGCAGTCAATGTAGTTTTTGATGCATTTTCAATTTTCAATATGTCACAGTTTAACTCCTTATGTAATCCCTATGGTAATACACTAGACCTAGTTTTCTCTAATTTAGATTTATTAAGTGTTGACTTATGCACTAGCCCTTTAGTTCCTATTGATAAACCTCACCCTCCACTTCTTATAAATTTTGAATTTAAAGATACAAAAAATCAATCGGAGTTACCATTAATAAAGAAAAATTTTATTAAAGCAGATTTTGTAGGTATTTCGATGGCCTTGAATAATATTAATTGGGATGATGTATTTTCTAATGGTAATGTTGATACATATGTAGAAGATTTTTATAATATCGTTAATACTATTTTAGAAAGTTTGTACCTACGTATAATGTACCAAAAAACAACTTTCCTCATTGGTTTGATAATAATTTACGAAAGCTAATAAAAGAAAAACGTTTTGCTCACAAGCAATATAAAATAAGCCCCAACTCTTCGAATTATTCACATTTCTCTGAACTTCGGGCTAAATGTAAATATTTTTCAAAACAATGCCATGAACAGTACTTAAATAACATACAGAATAATTTAATTACTAATCCTAAAAAATTTTGGAGCTTTATTGAAGAGCGCAGTAAAATTAATTTTATTCCATCTCCTATGTCATATGAAAACTCTAGTTATGATAATAACCAAGCTATTTCTAATGCATTTGCAAATTATTTTTCATCAGTATATGCTAGTTCTCTATCTGATAGTACCTATGATACTACTAATGTTTTAACTGAATCTTTAATAAATACCTCATCTTTGTATATACCCCTATCCGAAATTTTTGAAGGTCTTTCAAATATGGGTGAAGACTGCACTTCTGGACCAGATAAATTACCCCCAATTGTTTTATCTAAATGTTGTTACGCCCTAGCTCGTCCAATCCACATTTTATTTAATATGTCTCTTTCTAATGGTATTTTTCCTCAACTATGGAAATCTAGTTTTGTAATCCCAATCTTCAAATCTGGTAATCGTAATTTAATACAAAATTATCGTCCAATTTCAAAATTAAGCTCGATACCGAAACTTTTTGAAAAATTAATTGAACCTAAATTGTCTTATATGTTTAACAGTGTTATAATTGATGAACAACATGGCTTTCGTACCAAAAAATCAACTTGTACTAATTTGTTAGTGTATGTTACAAATCTATATGATATTATTGAAAAAAAAGGACAAGTTGACACCATATATACTGACCTAAGTAAAGCCTTTGATTCAGTTGATCACAAGTTATTATTAATTAAACTTAATGCCCTGGGTATTGACAAACCACTACTAACATGGTTTGGCTCTTTTTTAACGGGTAGAACTCAACAAATTAAAATTTTAAACCAAGTATCATCTACTTTTAGTGTCTCATCTGGTGTACCACAAGGTGGACATTTATCTCCCTTATTATTTTTGTTATTCATAAATGATCTGAAAAGTGTGTTCCATTTCTGTAAGTATTCTCTTTTTGCCGATGATCTAAAAATGTATATGGTAGTTAACTCGTTAGAAGATTGTCGTAAGTTGCAAAATGATATTAACCGTTTCAATAAATGGTGTAAAGATAACCATTTATCAATAAACATTAATAAATGTGCTCAAATATCCTTCACTAGAAGTAAAAACCCTGTTATATACAATTACTCTATTGATGATCAAGACCTTAACATAGTTTCTTCCATTAAAGATTTGGGTATAATTTTGTCTGCCGATCTCTCTTTCTCTGAACATATTTCATTTATATACGGCAAAGCAATGCGCATGTTAGGATTTATCAGACGTCAATGCTACGATTTTAAAAACATTGATTGTCTAAAAACATTATACTGCACCATGGTACGTCCGATTTTGGAATATGGGACAATAATTTGGAATTCCTATCAGCTTAATCAAATCAACCGTCTAAATAATGTACAATCATATTTCTTGAGATATTTATCTTACAAATTTTTAATGAATTGTTCTACAAAGGAAATTGCAATGAGGCTAGGTCTGCATTCACTCTCCTCCAGGCGTAAATTTAATGATGCGTCTTTTATTCACAAAATTCTAAATAATAATATTAATTGTCCCGAAATGCTCAAAAAAATTAGTTTATCAATTCCAACTTGTAATACAAGATCAAAAACTGTTTTTTATGAGTCATTCCACTGTCAGTCATATAGTTTTAATCAACCTAAAAGTCGTATGATCCGTGTTTGCAACAGCCTCGATAGCTTCGACTTCAACTTTGATTCTGAGTCTAAACTTCGTCATTTGTGTTTGGGTTTTGATACATAATTATATTTTATATTATAGTTAATTTTATTTTATAATGTATTACCTTTATATCTATTAGTGTAATTGTATCGATGTATTTAAAAATCTATTTTATATTACTTATTTTAAATGTTAAGATTATTATAAATTAAACTTTTGTACACTCTCATGCTTTCGGGCGTTAATAAATAAATAAATAAATAAATAAATAAATATATGTTACCGCAATCAGTAAAATTACACGCGCAAAAAATATACAATTTGTATCACGTATATCCAATAATAGATTCTGCATATTTTTCAATAGTCAAGCCGTCATGGAAAATCTACTCAAAACCCACTCTTCAATTTATGTCAATGAAATAGAAATTCCAATTCGTAGGTTCATTAACGGTCCAAAAGAATCATTCTGTCCAATGTTTATCCTACTATCCCTAATCAACTTATACTAAACGCTCTCCACGAAATAGGAATTAAAACCACTTCTCAAATTTCTCACATGAAAGCTGGATTTGCAACTGAACAATTTTCGCATATATTAAGCTTCAGAAGACAATTATACATCAATCGAGACAGTGTGTCTAAACTACCTAGCTCAATCACAGTAACTGTTGAAAACACCACGTTTAGAATATTTATAACCGATGACACCGTTACTTGTTTCCAATGTCATAAGACCGGACACTTTTCTAGCCAATGTAAAAATATACCCGAACAAATCAATTTTATCGATATAATCGAAACCGACATGGAAGCAACTAATGACATACCGCCAGTCTCAAATGTAGAAAAAAATGTTTCTCCATCACCACCTATTGTAAATGCTCTAAATATTTATACCAGTCAGAATTACGATCCTTTAATTATAATAATCCTCTCGCTAGTCGAAAAGCTCAAATCGTCATCCAACAAAAATATCAACGTAACGTCTCCAATCGTAACTAAACGTCCAGCCCCGTCGACCACGTCTCATACACTTTCTCCAAAATCTTCACACTCATCCAACTCAACTTCAATAATGAAGCCCCCAACGCACCTGACGGCAAAACTCAACCATAAATAACCACAAAGGAAATGTACATAAAAAACCAAAAGTTAGAACAAGCACTAGTTCAAATGATAGCTTTTATTCACATATCGATAAAGGGTTAGATCCAACCAAAAATCTATTTAACTCAAATCCTCAATTATCCTTATCTCTAAACCAGTTAAAAGATTTTTTTGAAAATTCGCAAGGTTGCACTGACCTTGTGAATTTATGTACGGAACATCGTAGCAGTCCAGAAAATATAATCGAAATCATTACAAACATCTACTCTGTCATAAAAATAAAAAGTATTAAAAATCGTCTAACCAGATTATTAAAAGCACTTGAAAAAATCCAAAACATCAATTTCAGTCAGGCTTCCTATGCTGACAGTAATGATGATGAAACCTACTAGCTTGATTCCAACCAATATACCACTATACATACCCATCTAACTAATATTAAACCAATCATGATAATTAATAACAGTCTTAAAATAATCCAATGGAATCCAAATGGATTCTTCTCCAAATTAGATGAAATCAATTTATTATTGAACAAATACTGTCCAATCTCAATATGTCTACAAGAAACTAATTTTATCAACAACAAGGTCGGCTCCCTAAAAAACTACACTACATACTACAAAAATAGAGCAAATGTAGGCAGAGCCAGTGGTGGGGTGGCAATCTATGTAAATTCAAATTATCACTCCGAAGAAATTACCATTAATACTAATCTAGAAGTGGTCGCAGTAAATATTTTAATCAAAAACCCAATAACAATCTGCAATAAATATCTACCAAACTCTCACTTTTTTGAGTCATCTGATATTCAAAATATTATTAATCAACTCCCCACCCCTTACATTCTCTTAGGAGACTTCAACAGTCACAGCCCTTTGTGGGGCTGCTCCGACCTTGACTCATGAGGAACTAAAATTGAGCAAACACTTTACAGCAACAACGACCTCAATATACTTAACAGTGGTCAAGCTACAAGAGTTAGGGCTAGCACGGGATACTTTTCAGCCATCGACCTTTCATTCTCATCATCTACAATTACTCCCTACATAGATTGGGATGTCGTACCAGAATTATCAAGTAGTGACCATTTTCCTATCATGACGCTCAATCACACAAACTCCCATTATCATTATTCTGGAAAAAAAAATGGAAACTAAAAAATGTTGATTGGACCTCATACCAAACGGAAATTGATAAAAATATTGAATCAACATCTTGGACAAATACTAATAATATAGAAGACAAGATAAAACGGTTCACCAACCTCATTATAAATACAGCCTCCGACGTTTTTGAGTTAACTAGCTACTCTGGCAAGAGACCTCCAGTCCCTTGGTGGAATAAAACCATCAAACAAGCTATACGAAAAAAAAAACTGCCTTCAACAGATACAAGCGAACCTTAGACCTTCAAGATTTTATACAATTCAAAAAAAACAAAGCGCAAGTCAGATATCTAATTAAAAGTGAAAAAAAAGTCATGGGAAAATTTTATATCTAATTTAAATAGTCATGTTTCCCCAACCTTAATGTGGAACAAAATTAAAACTTTAAAAGGAATCCCCTTTACACAAATAAAAACACTAACGGTAGGACAAACAGTTTATACAGAACCTAAAAAAATAACCAACCAAATAGGACAGTTTTTTTACTCCAACAGTAGTAACTCTAGTTTGAATCCAGACTTTCTGAAATTTAAAGAAACTCAAGAATTAATTATCTCACCGATCCCCCATCAACAACAAATCAAGGTTCAATTTTCAACGATCCTATCACAATGTCAGAACTAAACTCTAGTCTAGAAGGAAAAAAAAGTAATAGTTGTGGACCAGACAAAATACCATTCTTATTTCTCCAGAACCTCTCCATTAAAGGAAAAAATCTACTCCTCGAGTTGTATAATAATGTTTGGTTGTCCGGTATTATCCCAACTTTATGGGAAAATGCTACCCTTACCCTCATTCCTAAAAAAGAGCAAGACAGACACAAACCTTCAGGATATCGCCCTATCTCTGTCTTATGTAACATGAGTAAAACATTCAAAAAAATAATTTATAATAGGCTTAATTGGTACGTACAAAGATTTAATCTGTTATCCTCAAACCAGCATGGATTTAGGAAATTTCACTCAACTACAGATTGCCATGTTAAAATTGAAACGGAAATACTCGAATCTTTCGCAAACAAATAAACCATGATACTCATCAGTCTAGACCTTCAAAAAGCTTACGACACAGTTTGGCGGCATAGAGTTTTAAATATACTGAAAAAATGGCACATCAATGGGCAGATGTTACAATTTATAACAAGTTTTCTGAATGATCGTTCTTTCCAAGTTAAAATAAATGACCACTTCTCAGAAAATTTTGTATTTGAGAATGGAGTCACACAAGGATCCCCCTGAGCATTCTACTTTTTCAAGCCGCAATCAACAACCTACCCGATGAAAAACCTGTGAAATCAATTATGTTTGCAGACGACACTCATATTTATCTCAAAGAGAAAAACATTAAATCAATGACACGCCGTCTTCAAGATTGCCTAAACGACCTGTCCAACTGGTGCTTCCAATCAGGTTTTATTTTCTAACCAGAAAAAACCAAATGTTTACCAAAAAAAAAAAAACAAATCTCAAAACCAAAGTTATTTTTGGGAAACACACCTTTACCGTTCGTGAACAACATAAAAATTCTAGGGCTGATTTTTGATAACAAACTTACATGGAAACCTCATATAATTAAGACCAAAACAAGCGCAACCAAAAGTATCAATATCCTGAAAACGTTGAGCCATGTTGAATGGGGAGCAGAAAGCTCCGTCTTAATCAACCTATATAGATCTCTTGTTAGATCTAAATTAGACTATGGATCAATTTTCTATACCAATTCAAACCCTAACCTCCAAAAAACAATTGACATAATTCATAACAGTGGTCTAAGAGTTGCAACCGGAGTATTTAGAAGCAGCTCCATCCCAAGCATTTAATCCATTTCTGGAGAACTTCCCCTTCATATTCGCAGAACCAAATTAGCTCTAAATTATATTGCTCGCATCCTTTCCTCCCCAGAAAACTCTACATTACCATTTGTGACTCAAAATCGTTTTGCAAATATATTTTGCTCCAATTCAAATCTAAAAAAACCATGGGGTTTAAGGATGCTGAATGAAATGTCGCTTAACAATATCGATCCAAATTCAATTATCAAACGAGAATATAGTGTGGTGCCTCCTTGGAGGGTGCCATCCTTTCTCGTGGACACCAGTTTAGCTAATTATAGTAAAAAAGAAACGTCAAGTATTATCTATAAAAATTTATTCAATGAAATCATCAACTCTCCTCCGTCAAACCCACAAATCTATACAGACGCCTCCAAAACCAACTCAGGCGTCGTGATTGCTATCATAAATGGCCATCAATCTATATCGTACAAACTACCAGACCATAACAGCATTTATACGGCGGAATACTGTGCACTCCTGGAAGGAGTCTACCTAGCCATTCAATTACCTGATTCAATCACTAACATTTGTACAGATTCACTCAGCGCTCTTAACAATCTTAAGTATAACTGGCACTCAAGCACCCTAGCAATTAAAATAAGCAATATCATTGTAAAAGCTAACAAGAACATACGGTTTATATGGACACCAGGTCATTGTGGAATAGATGGCAATGAAAAAGCCGACCAAGTAGCTCGTGAAGCAGGAAATAACCCTCTGACCGAGATACGCACATACTCCTCACTCATTGACATTCATAGGAATGTAAGCACCTTTTGTACAAATGTATGGGAATCCGAATGGCGGTGTACACCTAATAATAAACTAAGGGAAATAAAAAATACTACAGAATACTGGCCCAAACCTCATACATCAAATCGAAGTAGTTATCAACAGACTACGTATTGGGCACTCAAAGATGTCCCATGAATATCTTATGCGCAGAGAGGATCCTGCAATGTGCCAAATCTGCGGAGAACGTCTCACAGTCAAGCACCTCCTTGTCCAATGTCGTAAACCATATAGATACCAGAAAAAGATTAGAAATGCCTGATAATCTCTTTGAAGTCCTCAGCCCAACCCATAAAAACACCATCAAAATAATCTCATTTCTTAAACTAATCAATATGCACAACTCAATTTAATCAGCCATTGTATATTTGTATATTAAGGAAAAAAAAAAAATTTATATGTGAAACTAGTTCAAGAAATACTATTGTAAAATCATATATGTAACCTAATAATTTAATTTTGTTCAAGCTAATAACCTCAGAAGTTGAAGCTTAAAAAAAGAAAATAGTACAACTAATATCCTCTGATACTAAATTTAGCATTGAGGATACTAAACTCAATTTTCGGGGGATTAGTAATGACTCATTACTAATGAGGTAGATAAATTGTTTGGGTTTCACTGTATAGATAATTTTAGCATCTTCAATAATTACAAAAATTTTATTATTATTATACTTATTATTTTTTACTGTATGAAACTAAAGTACATTAAATATAATTAATCTAATAAATGAAAATAACTATAAATAATTTTTAGTTCGAAAAGGTAGTTAATGTATTGCAACTAAAATATGGAATAATTTTGTTTTAATTAATCATTCACATACAATAGGGAAAACAGATAAGAAAATAATAAAAAAAAAATTAATTTACACAATTTTTTTAAATTTTATATGATTATTTTATAAGTATTACATTTAATCAATGCTAATAAATAGCAGCATATTTAGAGGAATGAATACAAAATAAATGCTCTTTTCATTGGCAAAGCCATATTGTTATTAAATTTCCTCTCAATTAATTATGAATTTCTAAATACACCGCTGCTAATGAACAACTAGTTAAATGGATACTGTGGTAGAATAAACACAGAAAGACTATTTTGGCATAAATATGACTAGATTATAGAGTTAAATTAAGCTTAATAATTTATTATGTTGACAAATAAATATAAGTATAATTGAAATATTTTTACAATAATATTAAATTGAAAAGACTTAAAAAAAAAAAAAAAAATGAATTTTTAAATACTAACAGAGTATAATTTTTAGAATTTATAGTATTCTATAATTGAAAGTTATAATAACACTTTAATATAAAGTAATTCAAATAAAAATATTTTATAATAAAATATTATAACTATATAAACTAATGATTATTCAAAAATTTTATCTTACTTATGCTTCTTTTTCTTTATTAATGTTTTTTTTATCCATGTAGCTTGATGTTTATTAGCTTCAATTGCTGTTGTTAATTTTTTAATCTTAGTATTTTTTTGATCAGTTTCTGATGAAATTGTACTGTCACAATTATCCCTTAATCTTTTTACAGCATGACTGACTCGTTTACTCATGCCAACTGTTTGGTTACTTAAAGTAGGTAAAACTTTCATATATGAATCCAAAGTTTTTTGAGTCTATAATATTTAATATTATACATAAAATTTATTTTATAGTCAGTTAAACCTTTATGTAATGCACTTACTGTACGCTCTGTAATTTTTTTCAAAATTGGATCCATTGTAATTTTAGTCTTAGAAATACTCCAGTCAAAGTTGGTCAGAGCATATTGCATAAGTTTATCCATTTCTGGTAAGCTCCAGCTAAATTTTCCTTCACACTCATCAATAATTGGATTCATATAAGCATTAATAACAGCTTTATTTGGGAAATCTAAAGTAAAATATTAAATTATTAAATCAAATTATAGTTTTATATTTTTATGAAAAAAAAAAAAATATTCTTATATTTTATAGTATTCATTTTAATATTATTAAAATAAGTAATAATATTATAAATTAGCAATAAAATTAGCCATAATAAATACACATAATTTTCAAGTTAATACTTAAGTGCAATAATTGTCCAAAGAGAACGTCATATTCCTTTGATACTCTTTTTAAATACACTCAATTATATTACAGTTTCTAGTAAAAGTATAAAATTAATTTATAAGTGCATTAAAAAAATCAATATTTTTTTACCCTTTTCTATTGTAACAGATTTCAATTTTTTTACAAATGGAATATCATTGTAAATTTCTGATTTTGAATTGACAATTTCTTTTATTTTCAATAATTTATCCTCAATATTTTTGTATTTTGTTTTGGAATCAAAAAATGATAGCATTTCAATAGCTGTTACAGGTCCAACACCTTCGATTCCATTTGTATAATCACTACCCACCAAAAAAGCCATTTGTATGAAATTACTTTGCGATAAACCTGTAAATAAAAATTTAATCTTAGTTATTATTAATATTAAGCAAAGTGATTCCTTTAACATTAGCTACTTAATTTCTCTTAAAATAATAACAATGTTAAGAAAATTATTTCTTGTTATTTTACCAGAATTATATATTTTATAATATCAGTTATTAATTAATTCCTTATAAGAATGTTGACAGTATTTCTTTAAACGACAATATATATATTTAACTTATAAAATAAAAAATAATTTAATTAAGAAATGACTGGATGATAATAACTTTTACACAAGTATTTCGAATTTTATTAGCATTTTTATACCTAGGAGAGATGTAGACGAGAAATGTCTAATATTAGATAAATAACTATTTTCATACCGACACCTCACTTCCAGTCTATATTTTAAAGTAGTAATAACTTACAAACTGATTTATGATTTGAAAGTCGTTATCGACTAGTCATTTTTTTTATACACTAGCTAAATATGTATTTTGTAATTTAAAAATAAATTTAACACTCTTATTATATAAATGGAATTAATAAAAAGTAATTAATAACTGATATTATAATAAGATGATAAGATTATAAAATAATTTTCTTAACATAACTATTATAATTTAGAAGAAATCAAGTAGCTTGCGTTAAAAGAATCAATATGTATAATGTATTTTCATTAGTTACAACAGCTGTACCCAATTTTTGCTTGATATCAATACTTCTAAACTGTTTTACATATTTTTTATTGTCAAAAAAATCTTTAATAACAATATTGGCACCAAATAGCCAGATATCACTGTCATCTGTTATGGTTCCATCCGTATGTCCATTTTTTTCTAAATATGCACATTGAGCTTCAGCTTCCATTGGAGCTGTAATATATGGAATACCAAACATTCTCAACAGATTCTAAAAAAGAAAAAACAGAATGGAATGTATGGGGAGTTTAGAGCAAAAAGATGCAAGTTAATTTTTATTATTTTTCAGTAATGCCTTTTGAAATATTTTAATCCCACAAGAACTAATGCGAGTATGACTAATTAAAATGTAAATTTTGAAACTGCAAAAATATTGCTTTATAATATAACTTTATAATGTTTAATATTTAATGACTTTAACCTTCATTTCAGATGATATTTTTTGTGTTACAGATGAAGCTAAACGATCCGAAGCTTTTTGTAAGTTAGTAAGGTGATTTTCTTGTCTAACTAATGTATCCTAAAAACACGACACATAAAATAATAATCATTATTTATTCATAATTGCTATTTTTATTGTAGGTATATACTTTTATATCTGATAAATATTGTGTATCAAAAGATTGGTGATCTTTTTCTTTTTTTTGTGTCAATCTTTCTGAAGAATCATAAATGTTATTTGTCGGTGAGTTATCAATTAATTTTTTTATCTTGGATAATTCTAAAATTCTTTTTGGAAATTTCAATTTATCTATGAATTATTTGAATAACAATAAATAAAAAAAATGTATATATAAGCATTGAAAAGCTTATTTTAGTGACATTTCCAACAATTACAAACAAAACTAACCAGTACTAAATGAGTTTATTTTATTTAAAATATCCGGTTTCTCATTAAAGCTTATTACATTTTCAGTCGATATCGGTGTACATTCTTTTGAAGAAATAGTAGTATTTTTAGTAGTCTTGGGTAGATCTAGAGTGCTTTCTGGTGATTTAAATTTATCTGCAAATAAAAAAGTAATATGATAAATATTCAAAAGAAAAAGTTATGAAAATTAATTATTAATTTTTATGTTGACATGATTATAATTAAATAAATTACTGCTAATATTAACATTATACGAAAAAGTTACAAAGTTTAGTAGAACGGAATAAACTCTTGATACTTGCACTTTGAAAAACTGCATGTTTCAAATTAAATTATAGTCATCTATTAATAGTAAAATATATATATATATATGTTTATTTTACATAAAATATCATGATTTCCATTTGATTTTTCATAACATGCAGTTACTTTTTCTTTTACTGGGCTAGATAATTGAATTTTTAGCTCTTCTATTTCTGTTTTTCTTATTAACTCATCTAAAAAATTAAAAAATATGTCGTTTTAACTTAAGTTCATAACATTATTAGGGATCTGATTCTTCATACAGTTTCAATTAATAAATTATACCTATATTAACTGGTGAGTTCTCTTTAGAAAAATAAAAACTTTCATTAGGCGAAAGATGAGAAGTATTCTCAAAGAAAGAACTGCTATCAGATGAATCTGATTCTGAATTAAAGTTTAAAGATATTCCTGTTATATCTTGTACTGAACTACTAGGGCTCCAGGTTATGTTATTTTCACTAAAGTTTGATGTATTTTTACTTGTTGATGCAATCATATTGTCATTTATTATATTTTGAATCTTCTCACTTTTTTGGCTTTGTTTACCTGATTCAGTCATTAAATATAATAAAATTCAAATATTTATTGTAATAATTTTAATAATAAATGTTCTTACTTGAATTAAGAGCTATCCATGCTAAATAATCTTCATTAATTAGGTCATCAGTTAAATTTTCATCAGATTTTTCATCGTTTTTTAAAAACAGACACTCTGTAGAATGTTTATTGGATAAACATTTTGCATTAAATATATCTTTTACATCATCTGATGTATTAACTGTATTAGGATATTCAAAACTTGTTTTCTGTTTAGAAGATATTGATCTTGGAGATTCAAATTCATCTATTTATTTAAATAATAATTAACTAGAAAATTTTAAAAATGTACCTAAAAACTGTTACCTGATCTTTTTTTACTTGCTTTTTTATTTTCATTAAATGCTAACCAAGCAAGTCTATCTTCTTCAAGTGATTCATCACCTGCAAGGGCTTTGAATATATCATCATCTAAATAAAAATAATGGACATTATTTATATACATAAATTTTATATTTATGTATATAAATATTAATGTTTTTATTTAAACATTATTTTATATACATAAAAAATATAAATAAATAAATAAAACTTTAAATTACATTTAATCATATCTTTTAATGTTCTTACACTGTTATTTATTCAAACTATATGCAATTGACCAATCAATTAATTTTTTGAAAAATATTGTGAAAATTATTAGTTAAGAATTTAAAGCTTTTTAAAACTGCCATAAAAGTGAACTAAAAAATCTAAAAATTAGATATTTTTTGTCAATGAGAACTAAAAATGTAGAGATAATCTATGCCTGCTTATTTCAGTGACCAACTCAAGTTCCTTTGGGACTCTCATGAGATGGGGACTAACGCCTACAAACATTCAAAGCAGATAAGTCAAATCTAAATCTAACGCAAAGCTAAACTGAATAGTTTGATAACCCATCAAGTTCAAACTGCCACATGAAATGATAAAAGTTACAGTTTTGATATGGCTAATCTCTCTACAATCCACGTGAAAAGTCCAGATTTGGCCGATACAATTGGCGTGACTTGTGTAAATTGATATGCTTTGGACATTAATATTTATTTTATTTGACCATAGTCCATAACAAAACAGCGAGTAAAAAGACTTTACAAAGAAGTTATAGTATACCAAAATGGAGCCTATAATTATTTTTCATAGTAAATGTGGAAAAAGTCAGTAACTCATCACTGCATGATGCGCACTGTCTTGAATTCAAAACTTAGTCAAGGGAAGCTATATTTTTGAGTTTGATAATTGAAAAATCGACCTAAAAAAAAAAAAAAAAGAAACACCATTATTGATCTACACAATCACTTAATTGTCACTGTGCTTTGAGCACACCAAATGGCCGTATTCATTATCGTTTTAATATCATTATTTGCACTTAGATAAGGCAACAGTTGTCATGTTAAATGTATTATCAAATGGAATAACCACTAATAAAACAAAGTAACAGTCCAAAATTAAAATAAATATGCTAGAATAGGACTAGACCTAGTATCACATGTAGTGTGAACGTATGGGTTAACAAATTTTAAAAAATTGATGATTACTCAAAGAGCATTCTGCACATTAAAATAGTTTACTTTAATGTCTGTGAATTTTGAAAGTGAATAAGTTTTCAAATAACAAATGTTGTACTTAACAAAAAACATGATGCACAAGCATAAAAAATTTAATTGACTAAAAATATTTTTTTTAAAAACATGATAGGGTGGTAAAATGCATTTATGCCCTTTATTCTTTTTGTTATATTTTGAAATAAAATAAAATTTATATATTGATAGTTATTCATTTTTTTTTTTATAATTTTATGTTAAACAATGATATATTTTAGCTTCGATGCGAAGCTGAGAAGGTATTGGTTTTACTATGTGTGTTTTTTTTTTTTTTT
>NW_026099573.1:2989032-2998061 GCF_025091365.1 Daktulosphaira vitifoliae | reverse complement strand
GATATTAATAAGGAACCAGCAGATCAAGTAGCTTTTGGAATAAAACACCAATTTTTTTAAAATTAAACACTATCTAAAGATTTGCATCGAAGCGTTTATTTTTGATAGTGATTTTAATCACTGTCAGATATCATTTACTTGATCCAACTATGCCACGTCACCACTGTGCCGCGACCCCCCTGTGCTGGGTTTTTTTTTTTAATTATAATAATTAATAATTTTGTTATTTATTTAAAATATAAATGTTCATGACATATTAAATTTAAATACAACATAACTTACGTGTATGAGCTCAAATAAAATAAAGAATTTAATTTACCATCATCACTAAGAGTTATTATATCTTGGGTAATAGTATTAGTAGACTGAATGTCTTTTTGATCAATAATCTTTCCAAAAGAGTTCTTGTTGGATTTACTAAAAATTGGTGAATTACTAGAGTTTTTAGTTTTAATACCTGAAAGAACGTAAAGATGTCACTTAAACAATATTTATAACTAGAAAAAACACATATTTACTTACTAGATTGATAATAAAATACAGTATCATGATCTGAGTTAAGTTTTTGCCCAAAATCATGATCTAAATCTACAGAAGTATTATCTCCATTTAAGAACATTTCCATCTCACTAACTGTCATTTCTTGTTTAGACTTTTGTAATTTTTTACGATTCATAAGGTGTTTTTGATCATCGGCATATTTTTGTAATAAATCTCCAATTTGTAAAGAAGAAAATGTCTGAAGAATTATTAATTTTTTTTTAATAACAATAGGTTATTTGATAGAAGGTAGCATGTATAATACTCTCTATCCATTTGTGGTATTCTCATGAAATATAGAATTAAAGTTCAAATCTTTCCATTAAATTTAGTTTTAGTTTAAAATTTAATTATAAAAAAATGTTTTGTTAAAATAATTGAGTTAAAAAGCTATGCATTGTTTATAATGTATAGACTGTATTGAACAAAATAAAAACACTATTTATTAAAAATAAAACTTTTCTAACTGTCAAAATCATCAAATAAATAGTTTAAACTCACATTTAATTTTACACTTGACTTTCCTTTATCAACACTATTACTAAAACAATCATTACTTTGCTTTTCAACAACTAACATAAGAAGGTTTTCTCTATCTTCTTTATAGAAACCTGAACTTTGTAACGTTTCTATTTTATTTGTTTCAACTTTATTGATAATTTCGCTAAACGTAATGAAAATAATGTCACAATAATTTTTTTTAAATATATGTGTACTTTTAACATACTTAGTTTTTTCTGGTAATTTAGGTAATTCAAACAAATCACTTTCTTCTTGTTTATTCAATGTATTAACAGTTTTTTTAATGATTTCTTCTTCTGAAAGTATATTTTCTGGATTTATTACAGTTTTGAGAGCTGCTTGTTTTAACATATTCTTCAATAATTTCTCTTTAGCCCTACTAGATGTTTTCTTAGCTCTAATTTTCTGAGCTTGTCTCTGGGCCTAGATATAAAAATTATATTTTTTACTTCTGTTAAATATTTATATTTTGTTATATGTTTTATTTCTTACTCACAATTGTTTGTCTTTTCAGTTGTGGTACACCACCATCAAAAACAAAAACTGGTTTAATACCATAGAACAGTAATTTACAAATTCTATGAAACATGACAATTAGATGTACATTTGTTAATTTACTATGCTCGTTTTCTTGTACACCTTTAATTATTTGATAAAGCCATATTGATACATCTATACATTAAATTGTTTAAACTAATATTTTCTTTAAAACATTAAGCAAATTACTGATTAATAACTACATTGAACCCAGTGTTTCAGAAATTTTTACCAATTAAAAAAATACAGATTGGGACTAAGGTACGACTAATTTTATCATTAGGAATTTTTCAGCCTCCTAACCCCATTTTTCTGGAATAATAATTTAAAAGTTCACCAACCATTTTCTTAAATAGGATATTTTCCAAAACATAGATTAAATTATAAGTTAAATTTATGGTATCATTAAAAATACTCAAATTGATTTAATTTAAGAAGAATAAGGAGAAGATTTAAATAAATAATTTATAATAAATGTTTTTTTTCAATGTTTTATTTACAAGAGATGAAATAAATTTTTGTAAATTATAGTTTCAAAAGTTAAAGCTATTTAAAGTTGATAAGTCGGCAAACTAAAATTTTTAAAAACTCAAATAAATTGAGTTATTTACATGTTCAACTGGCTTAGAAATAAAAAAATGTGGATATTTTTATTTTAAATGCTAAGAGTTTCTAGCTACACTCTTCTTTCAACTATAGTACAAAAAAAAACAGATACTTTTTTAAATACTGATTCATAAATTGCCATAGAGCAGCAATTTTTTTGTAAAAAGCAGAAAAAACATTTCCGTAGAAACCATTTGTTTCGTTCTTTCAGACTTCAGTTACATTGCAATATGTTTATACATATTAGTCATTTTTTTATACTATTACTTACACACTATTCTTAAACACACATTATTTTATGAATATGTATGTTGATTACATACCAACATTAAAATACACATTTCAATATTCTCAAGCATTTGATAGCAAAAATATTTTAATAAAAATAATAAAACTTAGATTTTTAGGAAAATTTTTTTGTAAGAAATTATATTATATTATATAACATTTTTAGTCAAATAGACATTACGGAAATGTTCTACCTAAATTTTATTTAATTTGGGTCTAAAAGAATTAAAAATTCAATTAATTACCTTATCAAATACAACACCTAAGGAAATTGTTTTTATTGTATATTAAGAACTCCGCATTGAATATTTTGATGAAAAAAAACAACACAATTTATCTTTTTTTATGAGTGCATAGATAACATTTTAATAATAAATTTGATCAAATTATGTGAAATTAAAAATATTTAGTACATACATGTTAATGTTATTATAAAAGTAATCGTAAAAATAGTGTTAAAACTTTTGTTTATCAATATTATTAATCCTAAATACATTTACAGTTTACTAAACATTTATTAAATAAATGCTACTAATATTTATGTACCATTAAAATTCAAAACTAAATAAAGGATAATATTTACAAAATTTTATAGTAATTATCCACGAAAAAATAATTAAGATTTCGATAAAATCTATCTTAATAAATAATACAGAAAATGTTTTCAAATAACATTGTAAAAGCTTATATTTAAAAAAAAAACACTGGTTTTTTCATTGGTAATTTTTAATTTTTCAATGATAAATTAATATAAAAATGGATACCTATACTTAAAACTCTATTCTCCAATTTTTCCACGGGAATGGGTTTTCCAGCTGTCTCCAATAATTTCCAGAGTCCATGTACTCCCATTGTTATAAATATGTTAAAAAAAATTTAATAATAGGAGGCGTATTATACTGTTATGACATTCTTTACTTTATTCTTTGACGGGAAAATGTTATTTGGATAATTTAATGTAAAAACTTTAAATAATTAGAGTTTTAAATTGATAATTGTTGATAAGAAAAGTTTATCGAATATCAATTGAGTTAGATAACAGGAAGGCACATTTCTGATATATCATTGTAGTATTAACACAGACTATATGATAACAGATGGTTCACTTGGCCGAAAAACAATAGAAAAAAATCAAGCTCTCTGATTGGTCAGAAGACAAAGCATTAAAGACCGTTGTACAATTTGATATGATTGCACAATAATTTTACAGTAATATTGTACAATTCCTCTATCAGTTACAAAAATTATCAATGAAATTGGAATTTGAAAAACTGTTGCATTTTAAATACTTAAACGATAATTAATTATAATTGTTCGTATACTTATTTATTTTAAATAATATCTGACATTATGAATATTGTGTTTAATTTGTATGAAAGTTGGAATTTTGTGTAAAGTTTATTATTTCATAATTTTTTTTGTGCATATTTAGTTAGTTATATCTATAATATATGAAGCTGTAATTTTTGGTAAGTACACATGGTATCATTATGATGTACAATCTAAATTAAATTTTAACTTTTTAGGATGTACTGACTGTTATTTATTTACCAATCAAGTCAAATACACATTATTTATTCGTTCTCGTTATTATTTATTCAGGAAATTGTAAAAGTTCAAATAAGGTATTGTATATTAATTTAATCAATGTAGTAAATAGCTGAATAACGTCGATTTTAGTACAATATGGGGTTTAAAGCATTAGTAAGCAATTTTTAAATTCTCAAGCTATACAATGTCATATAAAAGGGAAATGCAGGGTAAGCAAATTAATAATGGTGGGAAAAAGAATATAAAAGGGACACATGAAAAGGATAGAGGGCGGGACGTTTTTGTCGAAGAAACGTCGAGTTACGTGTACGCAAGTGTCTTTGTACGATTTAATTTTGTTTTGTGTTACATTTTTGATATTACTTTTTGACTTTGTGTTTGATGCGTTTCTTAAATAAAATAGCTATTTTAAAACCTGGACTTAGAGCAAATATTTTATATTCACCGTGTTCTTAGAATTGTGTGTGTGTGTGTGTGCGGCTAGAGTCAAGGTTGGACTACTGGTCCTTTATTCAATCTTAATAATTAGTGTACGAGCTGGCTAGTTTTTGGGCTTAACCGTTTTTTATTAGGTATAGTTAAAAGGTAGTTGTGCTGGTGGCTGACAAGGAGCCACCCTTCAGTCTGCTATTTTTGAGCTAGACTGTGCTGACAGATCTTAACTCTACCCCTTTAGTAGTCCACTAATTAGAGGGATTGGGGCTGACCAGTTTATCCAACGGGAGGACTCGAGAAGAGCTTGAACGACGAACTCATTGTCAATATATATATATATAACATTAATTAAATTGTGTAAAACTTTTGTGTCTACGTTGGGGCACTACCGACATACGACATAAAATTGGCGCCCAAATCGAGGTTCGTACCGACACGGCCCCTCAAAGTAATTTCGTGAAATCGAATTTTGCGTCAATAAGTTGATCCGTTGATCACTACAATACAAGGATTACTTGAAACATTTAACCAGAAGACCCAAGGTCCGACGTACGACAACAACAAATGTTATTTATTTAAATTAATATTTTATTGAATAAAAAAATATAGTCTCGAAAAGGAATATTAATATAATAGAGGATATGTATGATGGCACTTGTACTAGGGTAAAAAGTATGGGAGGAGTAACAGAAGGTTTTCGGGTAAGAGTAGGAGTGCATCAGGATTCTGCTTTAAGCCCTTACTTATTTTCTATAGTGACAGATGAAATTACTAGAGAAATACAAGGAGAGGTGCCGAGGTGCATGTTGTTTGCTGACGATATAGTGTTAATAGGAGGAAATTGACCAAAGGCTAGAGATGTGGAGATCAGCTCTTGAAGAAAAGGGTTTAAGAATAAGTAGGAGTAAGACAGAGAATATAGAGTACGAATTTGATAAAGGAGAACATGAGGTAGGTGAAATAAGGAGACCAGTGACAATAGGCGAGGACGTGATTGAAGAGGTGGAGAGTTTTAAGTATTTAGGGTCAGTTGTGCAAAAGAGTGGTGGTATTGACGAGGATGTAAGACACAGAATTAAATGCGGGTGGTTGAAGTGGAGAGAAGCGTCTGGTGACTTTTGCGATTAAAGAATTCCAATGAGGCCGAAAGGTAAATTCTACAAGACTGTAGTGAGACCAGCTATAATGTATGGTTCAGAGTGTTAGGCGGTTGATAAGAAAGTAGAGCAGAGAATGAGTGTAGCAGAAATGAGAATGCTTAGATAGATGAGTGGAGTGACTAGAGAAGATAGGATAAGAAATGAGCATATAAGAGGAAGTATAGGTGTAGCATCAATCGTGGATAAGATGAGAGAAAATAGACTTAGATGGTTTAGTCATGTTATGAGGAGAGAACAATCAGAAGCCGTAAGAACAGTTGTAGAAATGAATGTTGAAGGAAGAAGAGGTAGAGGAAGACCAAAAAAGAGATGGAGGGATGCTATTGAATGCGATACGAGGACACCTGATATGAGCGTAGATGATGTGGGAGATCGTGTCAAGTGGAAGTTTAGGATGAGGGTGGCCAACCCCACGTAGTTGAGATTAAGGCGAGGAAGAAGAAGATTGAATAAAAAATATATATTAGTAATAAATTCATGATTAATAAAAACATAAAAATATATATTAGTAAAAATAATACAAAAATACAAAATATAAAAAATGATGTTCACAATATTAGTATGACACAGTATCTCTAAATTTTCCAACAAAATAGTCTTCCATGTAAAAAAACACCTAAAAAAATAATAATAATAAAAAAAATTAAAGTTAATTATGAATTAAAAAAATGCAAGTGTTGATGAAAAAAAGTTAATTTATAAATGTTGTAGAATTGCTAATTTGCTATTTTTAACTTTATTTTGGATACTAAATTTCTATTTAGAAATTTTATTGTAGAATAAATCCTGAAACGAATAAAAAATTTTATAAGATAATCATTGTCAAAATTAGTATATGGATGTTTATAGATAATATTTAGCATTTGTAATTTAAGTTTATCACCAAATCCTTTTTCAACAGATAAAATAGGAAAACTTTCTATAAAAATGGTTTCTAATTTATACAAGTAATTATAAAAATCTTCATGATGCATTTGTAAATTTCCAAATAATGATTTTTCTTGGTTTTCATAAGCTTTAAAATAACATAATAAAAATGAATTATCTAATTTATTTTGAGTTTTAGCATATTGTACACATATTTCAAAAGAATGTTGAATTAAAAATTTTTTCATAATATAACCGCAAACATAAATGAATGAATTTTTATCTGGAGTTTCTAAATCTCTATAATCAATTGGTCTAATGGAAAAGGCTGTTGGTTTCTTAAATTGAAAAGGATAATTATTTGAAAAATTTTTGTTAACATCTAAATCTGATTGAATTGGAATTTGAGTAATTATTTAATTTAAATCATTAATACAATTAGCATTTTCTGAATGTTGAAAGTAAATAAGTAAAAATATTTTTTTAAAGGTATATAAAAACTGATAAGGTGTTGGATTTGTATTGTCTACATTTTTCTGTCGAATAGTACAAAATAAGTTTTCAAGGCAATCTTGGTTTATTCTTCCAATATAAAGTACGTAGGTTTCTTGTTGGTTTGGACAATTTCAAACACTTCCATATTAAGAACAAGCCCGATATGGAGACTAACCAACCTTTTATAAATTTCATACAATTTGTAACATCATTACCACTTTTTTTTATCAATTACATTTAAATTAGAAAAAAAATTAAACATTAAATTTAAATGACTTTCTTGTTAATAAGTTAATTTAAATAACCGATTCAAATTTCTTGTAACCGGTTGTTTAAAAGAATTGAAAACATCAAAAAGTTTATCCATATTTCTAATAAAATCTTTTGAACACTTAGAAGAAAAATGTAATATATTAGTGGCTAGATATATCTCCATTCCAGCTGCAACATTTTCGGTAAATACTTGAGCTGCCAAAAAACTTTCATTTTTTCAAATGGACCAGGAAAAATATCAGCATGAGTTAATTTAGGGGCCATTTTTAAGTTACACTTAGAATCTTGTTTATAAAAAAAAAATTAAATGATTTTTTTCTATTAAACTATTATTGTATGAAAAATTATGCAAAAAAACATATTTCTTGTAGATTTTAGTCTAATGTGGGAGGTCAAAAATATAAGTAATTTTTTTTTCACTAACATAAAAAAAGGATGGACTGGAGTTACATTAACTGTATTACTAAAACTAACAAAATTAGAACCCATATCTGTACAAAGGCTTTGACATTTAATCCAAATTGAAAAAGTTTTTGAATTATGGTAAAAATAATATCTTGTAGTTCAAATCCGGTACAACTATAGTCTTACCTATTTCCTTAATTTTCCGTTTTTCAGATTGTGGTTTTGTCTTTAATTTCAGTTACCTTGGAGTATTATTTGATAAGTATAATGGAGTTTGAATGATCAAATCACTTGATGATGCAGAAGATTCATAACCACTTTGATCAACCTATGCACTCTATGATAGGAAAGTCGAAGGTCCAGAAGTTGAACATCATTCTATGATTTCCTGCTATCTTTGAAAAATTTTGTTATCTAAAATTAAATAAAAAATTTTTGTGAATAATACTAACACTGTTAATAGTATTAATTTTTTTATAAAATTTGAATTATTTTAGATATAATAAATTTTACAATTTTTATTTTTAATTATTATTATTATTGTTATGATAAGTCATTTGTTGAAAGGAATCTATGAATTATTTTCAGTGATCAAGTTTATTGTTTAACAATTATTTTATATAATATAATAAACACATAAAATAAAAAAATATTTCCATTTTTCTTTATTTTCTGAAATTATAATTTTAGGTCTTAAATTTAATACAAACTGAGAAAAAAATTAATTTTAAAAGTAAACTACTAATTAATTTTTAATAATTAAACTACACTGAATAATTATTTTATAAATAATTAAAAAAAAAATACTGATCGCTAAATATTGTAGGTACTGCATCATGTAACAGCCGATTTTTTGTATTGTTTTTCAAAAACATTTTATCATTAAACATTTACATGATTATTTTTAGCTTCGATGCGAAGCTGAGAAGGTATTGGTTTTACTATGATGTGTTTTTTTTTTTTTTTTTTTTTTTTTTTTTTTTTTTTTTTTTTGTGTCTGTTACCACTTTTTCTCAGCTCTCACCGAACGGATTTCTTTCAACGATATGTCAAAAGATCACAAATCGTATCTAGTCGAAGACATTACAATTTAATACAAACTGAGAAAAAAATTAATTTTAAAAGTAAACTACTAATTAATTTTTAATAATTAAACTACACTGAATAATTATTTTATAAATAATTAAAAAAAAAATACTGATCGCTAAATATTGTAGGTACTGCATCATGTAACAGCCGATTTTTTGTATTGTTTTTCAAAAACATTTTATCATTAAACATTTACATGATTATTTTTAGCTTCGATGCGAAGCTGAGAAGGTATTGGTTTTACTATGATGTGTTTTTTTT